>NC_072471.1:985368-1145368 GCF_027596085.1 Anoplopoma fimbria | reverse complement strand
GTGCCGTAATTCTTAGATATCGCACATCATTATTTTGTATGTTATCCACAAAATCATGAACTAGGAAGCATGAAGACCAACAAAAACACAACGAGGGATGAAGATTCCTCGTAAGAAACGACAGCTAAACATTGATTTATTTGTCAGAGAACTTAGACACTTCAGTAACGGCACATATGTAGTTATTTTAACACAAACCACCATCTTTTTCTAAACCTAACTAAGTATTTTTTTGGCCTAAATATAACTAAGTTGTTTATTTTGAAAAGACAGTATTCATTTAACAAGCGTAAATTAACATGAGTTTTGTACTTTTGTAAGAAAACACACAAAAAATGAGGAGTAACAGTACGTAGTTATTTTAAACCCAACCATGATGTTTTTCTGAAACCTAATGTGTGTAATATGTGGTTTTGTTGCCTCAACCTAACTTTTGTTATAAACGTAGTCTCGTTCCTAGCGAAACAGAAAACACAGACTTTTCCTTTTTTATTGTTCTGTTTGTATTATTTCTGTTATGATGTCATCTCTCTGCCTTGTTTACATTGTTATTTCTTTTATTGTTTCTGTCTTTACCATGTAAATTGCCTTTGAGTACCTTTTTAAAGCGCTATACAAATAAAATGTATTGTTAATATTATTATTAAAATCAATATAAAGCATATTTCCTGACTTTTTCACAAACAGCTGTGAGAGTTTGTTGGGCTCTGAATCACGGAGCATCATTTCTCACTTATGGAAACGTCCGGGCCTCTCTGAGAACTCTCCGCTGTCCTTTTTGTCCTGAAGACTATTGTTTTGACGTTTTATTCACAGCTATCTCTATTTTTAGCGTTGAGTCTCCGTCCTTAAAAGGCGGTTAAATTCTTCACAGTATGTGCAGGAACACGAGCAGAGAGCCGGTATCTTCTGTCAGAGTCTGTTAAAGACACGTCGACCCGTAGAACGGCCTCGCTGCAGGCCATCTTAACAATCTCATTTATATTTTACATGGAGCTAGTTCACATCCCTTCATACCGACACATCATAGCTAAATGGTGGGTCCATTATTTAATTCAATTTCATTTTTATAGTTTTAAGTTTTTATATCATTCTGTAGCTTTTTATGTCATTATGTATATAAGAAGTGGACGTAGTCATGGTGACGTCACTCGTTGGTTTGTGGTCTGATGTTTGGCAATTTCAGCTTCGCCATCTTGGTTTCTTTTGCAACCAATAAATGTCAGTGCCCATAGTTGGACTGAGGAGGAGTGATGAAGTGATGCTTCTGGTATTTGTTCTGTTTATTGTCTGTTTATTGTCTGTTTTGAAGGTGGAACTAAGTACAACTGGAGTTTTTTTGCTCCTTTGGATTAATCATAATTCTAATAACAAATATAGAAACCTTCTCCATGTTTTATATTGCTTACCTTGTCTTCCAGTCGCCACCTTTATATGCATGTTAATGGTAAACTACATACGTTTTAATAGGATGTGAATAAACCATCGTACTTGTTGATATCAGAGAAGTTGGAAGTGGCTCTCTGATTTGTTTTTCCTGCTGGCTTTAACACACACACACACACACACACACACACACACACACACACACACACACACACACACACACACACACACACACACACACACAGCTCAGGTGACAAAATCAGCTGTCTGGTTTTTGCTCTTTGCACCTTGTAACTGAAGCATTTCTGTGTGTGTGTGTGTGTGTGTGTGTGTGTGTGTGTGTGTGTGTGTGTGTGTGTGTGTGTGTGTGTGTGTGTGTGTGTGTGTGTGTGTGTGTGTGTGTGTGTGTGTGTGTGTGTGTGTGTGTGTTGACTGCAGCTCTGTTCCATCCATCATTTAGAGGCCGTCTTTAAAGAGCTTTGTTTGGTATCAATCATTCAGTCTCGTTGTCCTCATGCCAGCGGTCGACTGACAGAGCAGATCCTGAATCCAGACCAGGACCCAGAGGACTCACGAGGACTCGGCTGGTGGATGAATCTACTTTTTAAAATAGTTATTAATATTGCAACAGTGGGTCCTCAGTCGCTCAAAAAATGTGTTTAAAAAATAATAATATAATATAATAAATCATAATAAATAATAATAAATAAATATGATTAATAATAAAACATAATAAATAAATATGATGAATAATAAACCATTATAATAAATAAATATGATGAATAATAAACATTATAATAAATAAATATGATGAATAATAAACCATTATAATAAATAAATATGATCAATAATAAAACATTAAAATAAATAAATATGATCAATAATACAACAAAATAAAACATAATAATGAATATCTCCCAGCATGCCTTGGAGGAAGAGCTGAAGGGACTACATATCACAGCATGCCATTGGCAGACTTGGACAGCTCGCTCAGCATCCGTCCACGTCCGTAGTTTGAGCTTCGCCTCTCTCACATCAGATTAGAGCAGCTGAGAGGGGATTTGGGACGATGCATTTGGTTCAGGCGACCCATCGACAGCCCGTCACGATTATCACCGGCCGTAATGTGAAAATGTGTCATTTGAGTCGCTATTTTAAGGCCAAACCAGACAAATATTTATCCTGGAAGACGGGAACATAAGTGCAGGAAAACCAGAGCTACATCATAGTAGTCGGATGAAAAGAGCAGTTTAACAAAAACATCTCTGGTCTGAAATTATCTTAATTAATCTTAATAAATATTTTTACTGAAAACCTATATATTTGCCAGAATATGTATAAATGTTATATATAGTATGGAGTATATATAGATGTATGAAATTAAGATTATTTTTCCATTCAAACTCATAACCTTCTTGTTAACGCCATGTTGTTTGTCAGATAAAAGTTAAGAGTCAAAACCCAAAATTAGTTTTCTTGTAGACTGTGAGATGGGAAAATATATTTTGCATTCACTCTAAACCAGACGGTAACCTCCAGTTCTTTAAAGTGAATCCAAAGCTTCCTGTGTTAAAGCTGCATTCTCTCTGCTGTCCACCAGGGGGCGACTCCTCTGGTTGTATAGAAGTCTATGAGAAAATGACTCTACTTCTCTCTTGATTTATTCCCTCAGTAAACATTGTAAACATGAGTTTATGGTCTCAATCTCTAGTTTCAAGTCTTCTTCAATACAGCATGATGTTCATTTAGTAAATGATGCTCCATTTAGAGTCAAACAGACCATAAAGCAGGGGATGCTTTAGGGCGGGGCTACACACTGATTGACAGGTCGACACCAGAGACGTATACGGCGTCTCTACGTTACTACTCCTCAGTCCTTATATGGTCACTTCCTGTTCACTGTTAAAAATAACAGTGAAATCACCGACCTTGAGGCTTTAAAACAAATCATAATAAAAACAAACATAAAAACGACTCGTCCACTTCTTGTCCACAGTGTTTTGCTCTAAACACACTGTAAACCGGCATTCTACACTTTCAAATGGACGCTACTCAGATACAGTAGTCGTGTACCTGCAGATACTGATGTTGTCTGTGTACTTGTACCACCTACTGAGTTCAGACTATTGAACTCTCATTGTCTTTTCAAGGGCTGTTCTCCTGGTGAAAAAATAAAAAAAAGGAATACTGCAATGCTTCAGTCCTGCTGCTCTCAGGAAAGAAAAAAAAACATACTGCAGATCAACAAGAAAATATGAGGAGGAGGAGGAGGAGGAGGAGGAGGAGGAGGAGGAGGAGGAGGAGGAGGAGGAGGAGACAGTGATCCGGTCCTCCTCACAGGTGCCCTGAGAGAGAGACACGTAAAGATCACGCCGATGGAAAAGTTATCCGGTATGTTCCTGCAGAGACATGTGAAGATCACATGATGAGACAGGTGATGATGAAGCTGCTGCTGGGACAGACAGACAGACAGACAGACAGACAGACAGACAGACAGACAGACAGACAGACAGACAGACAGAGAGACAGACAGACAGACAGACAGACAGACAGACAGACAGACAGACAGACAGACAGACAGACAGACAGACAGACAGACAGACAGACAGACAGACAGACAGACAGACAGAGAGACAGACAGACAGACAGACAGACAGACAGACAGACAGACAGACAGACAGACAGACAGAGAGAGACAGACAGACAGACAGACAGACAGACAGACAGACAGACAGACAGACAGACAGACAGACAGACAGACAGACAGACAGACAGACAGACAGACAGACAGACAGACAGACAGACAGACAGACAGAGAGACAGACAGACAGACAGACAGACAGACAGACAGACAGACAGACAGGAGGAAGAAGACATGTCTCTGCTTAAATTTCCAAAAACATGTTTTTCATTTTAATCTTTAAACTTTTCATTTTACTGAAAAGATTAATATCTTTAAAAAAACAAATATATGTTTCTTTTCTTTTAGGAATAAGTCATTTCCTATAAAATCTCTTTGTGACTTTAAGTTGATTTCGTTTGCTCGTCCTCGTTGAACCCACTCAGGTGTTTTCACTCATATTGTCTGATTGCACCTCTTCTGTTTTTAGCATGTGGTTCTCCTTCATGTGTTGCATTATCTTCACATTTCTGTCACTTTGAGGCAGAAAAATCTCTCTCCTTTAGCTCCGTTTTTGGTCTCCACCAGCTCCTGAGGGAAATATCCATCTCTTTAGCTCCTAAATGCTCCACTATGTTTCTAAACTGAGTCCGTCTCATCAAAAAGAAAACAGCTGGGACTGAACCAGACAGTAAATGTACCACAAAAAACCCAAACCAGGAGCTGAAAGAGGCTAAAAGGATCCGTAGAAGTCGCTCTCTGAACACCACTTCGTAGTGATGTTTTCATACTGTTTCTATCTCCTGCTCTCTCAGACAGCTTGTACAGTAGAGGCAGCACACTCAAGAAAGTACAGATGTGAATATTTTATGACCTCATATGAGTCGGGAACAGGACACCGGGACTAAGTGCAGCTCCTTCCAGCCCGCTGAGCAGAGGTTAACCGGGTTTATGGGTCCTCAGAAAGTGTAGAAATGTAGGAAAAAGGCTTCATTTATTTATTTATTCATTATTTATTGACGTTTCTTGGAATGAATTCCAATAGCAGTGTCACCCAAATGATGATTTTTATCCTTGATAGCTGCAAGGTTCTATGGGTCGATCCACAACTGTTTCATTGATCACCATGAAATTATGTAAAACATTCATTGTCTGCAGAAGATGAACCCTACAGTCTTTATTGATCCCCTGATTTTTCCTCTAACGCCATCATCAGGTCCATATTTTTGACTTTTACTGAAATATTATGATGATTATGAGGAAATGTAGTTCATCATTTGTGTTCCCCTCTGCGTCAAAATCTTGCTTTTATTGCATTTATCAAAAATAAAGTTATGTTTAATGACATTACATAAAACTAACTCACCTACAGAATTTCTATACTTTCTTTATTTAGCCTTACTCTTTTTGCTATTGTATTCTATTTTACAATGGTGTCAGTATTATTTCTTTTACACTTTATGATTGATATTCTATTGTTCATATATGTTAAGATTTTATATATTTAAGTCTATTGTTTTTTGCTATTCTTCTGTTGTAATCTTCAATAAAACTCTATTAATCCAAAATGAAAGTATTGTGCCAATGTTCTATCTTATCTTATATTAATATAAACATGTATTTTTTAGACATTTGAAGTCCTCAGAAAACATGGTCATCCATTTGAGATCATTTAAAACGTGCATCACTTCCTCCACCGTACGATGGAGTGAACTGATGCTGGTTCTGGTCTCCTCATGCGGTCTGGGATTCACGCTGTGAGTCCATATGGACGCTGGTGTTGGCGCTCAGAGGAGGAGATGAAACCCCATGAGCAGAATGTTTGTTCTGTCTGGAGTTCTGTGTTGGAGGATGAAGAGGCCTAGCTCGTAGCTTAGCCGCCTTCAGCTCTCCTCCTCTCTGCCTGAATAGATTGATGGAGGCTCAGGTAAGAGCTGGAACGCTCCAGTGGAAAATGAAACTTGAGGAGACGGCCGGGCTATTAGGTTAGCCATGTCTGTATATGTCTGCATAAGAGAGAGAGAGAGAGAGAGAGAGAGAGAGAGAGAGAGAGAGAGAGAGAGAGAGAGAGAGAGAGAGAGAGAGAGAGAGAGAGAGAGAGAGAGAGAGAGAGAGAGAGAGAGAGAGAGAGAGAGAGAGAGAGAGAGAGACAGAGAGAGAGAGAGAGAGAGAGAGAGAGAGAGAGAGGTGATGCATGTGGGAGGATGTGAGTGGGTGTTTGCAGCTTGTGCCAACGGTTCGCCCACATTATACATCAGCTCTCCAAGGTCACTGCAGAGAATTCAGCTGTGTGCAAAGGATTTACTGTGTTCTGGTCAAAATCTCAGTTTTCTATCTCTGGAAAGCTGCAAAATAAAGATTAAATCTGGTGATATTCTCTATTGTTCTTCTTGTCATTAAATCAACAGTGATTGTATCTACTTGAAAGGATAGAAGTCTATGAGAAAATGACTCTACTTCTCTCTTGATTTATTCCCTCAGTAAACATTGTAAACATGAGTTTATGGTCTCAATCTCTAGTTTCAAGTCTTCTTCAATACAGCATGATGTTCATTTAGTAAATGATGCTCCATTTAGAGTCAAACAGACCATAAAGCAGGGGATGCTTTAGGGCGGGGCTACACACTGATTGACAGGTCCACACCACGGCGTTGTCTTATCACAATGTGCTTTCACTTCATCAAAGTCAAACAGCTGAAAACAAAGATGGCTACAAAAACAAGATGGTAAAGGCCAACAACGTAGTCGGAGATGGCCAAAATCCAAGGCGCCAACGTCTAAAATGAGGAACTCCGGGCTTCAAAATGGACGTCCACAATGCAATACATGACGTCACGACAACAACATCCAGTTCTTTTTTTGAGATGGTGAGATGTAGTTTGATTTTATCTCCATTGTTTCACTGACACTCACACTATATGTAGAGGAGTCTTTGGTGTCTGTTTTGTTTCCTAATAATAAATAAAGGCAGCGGTGGAGGAACTTCAGTTTTCAGTGAGATCAGTCTGCAGGTTTCCTCTCAAACAATAGAGAGACTGAGCATCTCTCAATAATTGAGCAGAACTCAGCACTCTGCTGGAAGATACACAACCAGAGGACGAAGAGAGAGAGGCCATCCATCCATCCGTCCATCCATCCATCCATCCATCCATCCATCCATCCATACATCCATCCATCCATCCATCCATCCATCCATCCGTCCATCCATCCATCCATCCATCCGTCCGTCCATCCATCCATCCATCAGTCCGTCCATCCACGATTGATTTGGCCATTGTAAACCTGTCTTTGTTAACATTGTCCGTGTTCTTGATCATGGACATAAATATAGCTAACCTAAACTCTGATGTAGAATCTTAGCTACTTCACATCTTCACCATTTAACAGAAATACATTCTGGCCCTGTGACATCATTTCAATCGTGGCCTTGAAACTGTAAACACCTGTAACATTTTAAAATCCAGATTCTAGCGTCCTTACTGAACATTTTCTCTCTAACCCTCCATCTTTTACTTTTTACTCAAATAACAAACCTCTCAGTATCTGGTTTGTCTGCCTCCTCCTCCTCCTCCTCCTCCTCCTCCTCCTCCTCCTCCTCCTCCTCCTCTGATTCCTTCTCTTTCTCTTTGTTTCTGTTTTTTATTTTGCTCCTCTGGATCTCCCTCTGCGTCCACCCACACTAACCTAACATGCACTCTGCCCCGGGCTCCCTCTTTCTGTCTCCACACACATTTATATATATATATTTATATTTATATATATAAAGAAATAGCTCTTCTCATTTCCAACACACAGACGTTTACTGTATGCCGCAGTGGTTCTCTAGCCTCAGTATGATTCATGCAACAACAAAAAAACATCTTAAAAAAACAGTGTTGGAAATAAAGTCAGGAAAAAAGAAACGTGGAGCCGATGAGTAAGTGCAGACGAGCCACAGTCTGTTAAAGAACCAGTTCCACATTTATGGAAAACATTGGTTAAATGAGTGGATAGATATCAGTTTCATCAACGGTGTGTTTAGCCTAGCTTAGCACAAAGACTGGATGTGAAGGGTAGCTGTTAGCCTAGCGCCATCAGAAGTGAAAAGATACGTTAACTAACATATTTTAAATCTTAGTTAAATGGACAGATTCATGCAACAATCTTGAATTTTCAATTACGTTTCTAGGGAAAACCTATTTTCCAGCTTATGTTTGTTTGTTTGTTGATGAATCACAAATGCTTTAATAATCATAGTCTATAGGTCAGTGTTGGGAGGAGGTCGAGATGGATGGATGAATCAAACAAACACACAAAAGTCAGCATTGACTTCATCTGTAACGGAAAACACAAAACAAAACCGTGACGTTACTAGATGTAACCAAGTTGTTAATCACCGGTTTAAATATTTTCCATACAGCAGCACTGAAACACTTCTAAAGACTTTTAAAACATCTTTTTATTAATGTGAGCGCATCGTTTTATTTCCAACATGTCTCATCTTTTTAATGTTATTAGGTTTATTATTAGTTACCAAACACTGGTCTTTCTTCCAGGTGACTGCTGTTTGTTCCCCATGTAAGACAAAAAAGTTACGTTTTTAAATATTTGACACAAAACCTGTTTATGTCACTAACGTAAATAAGTTTGTTTAACTCAAACCACCATCTTTCCTAAATCTAACCAAGTATATTGTTTGTGAAGAGTGACATGTATTTTGAAAAGACTGTATGCAGTATACATTTGTATACATTTGACAATTTGACCTTGACAATTAAATTGTTGTTGCTGAAGAAGTTGTAACTTTTTTTAAGATATCATATGAGGATACGTTTCTTTGTAACTTTGTATTTTTGTAAATGTTTTGTATAGAAGAAGCCTTTTACTGTCACATCTTGTACGTTTCTTAGTCACTCTGTTACATCAGCGTCCACAGAGAAGAGCCGAGTGTCTGTTAGTTTATGTGTAAATGTTTTAACAGGAGACCTCTGAGGCTGTGATGGAGCTGCGTGAGGGCCTCGCTGTGTAGCTGGGTGTGTAGCTGGGTGTGTATGGGTGTGTAGCTGGTTGTGTAGCTGGGTGTTGGGTGTTGTGTGGGTGTGTAGCTGGGTGTGTAGCTGGTTGTGTAGCTGGGTGTCGGGGTGGTTGTGCTGGGTGTGTAGCTGGCTGGGTGTGTAGGGTGGTTGTGTGGGTGTGTAGCTGGGTGTGGGGTTGTGTAGCTGGGTGTGTAGCTGGGTGTCGGGGTGGTTGTGTAGCTGGGTGTGGGTGTGGTTGTGTAGCTGGGTGTGTAGCTGGTGTAGCTGGGTGGTGTGTAGCTGGGTGTCTGGGTGTGTGGGGTGTGTGTGGGTGTGTAGCTGGGTGTGTAGCTGGGTCGGGGTGGGTGTGTAGCTGGGTGTGTAGCTGGGTGTGGGTGGTTGTGTAGCTGGGTGTGGGGTGGGTGTTGTGGGTGTGTAGCTGGGTGTTGGGTGTGTAGCTGGGTGTGTAGCTGGGTGTGGTGGGTGTGTAGCTGGGTGTGTAGCTGGGTGTTGGTGCTGGGTGTTGTGTAGCTGGGTGTGTAGCTGGGTGTCGGGGTGGCTTGTGTAGCTGGGTGTGTAGCTGGGTGTGTAGCTGGGTGTGTAGCTGGTGTGTGTGTAGCTGGGTGTGTAGCTGGGTGTGTAGCTGGGTGTGTAGCTGGGTGTGGATGGTGTGTAGCTGGGTGTCTGGGTGGTTGTGTAGCTGGGTGTGTAGCTGGGTGTCGGTGTGGTTGTGTAGCTGGGTGTGTAGCTGGGTGTCGGTGTGTAGCTGGGTGTGTAGCTGGTCGTGTGTGTAGCTGGGTGTGTAGCTGGGTGTGTAGCTGGGTGTGTAGCTGGGTGTGGTGCTGGGTGTGTAGCTGGGTGTGCTGGGTGTGTAGCTGGGTGTGTGTGGGTGTGTAGCTGGGTGTCTGGGTGTGGGTGTGTGTAGCTGGGTGTGTAGCTGGGTGTCGGGTGTGTAGGGGTGTGTAGCTGGGTGTGTAGCTGGGTGTGCTGGGTGTGGTAGCTGGGTGTGTAGCTGGGTGTCGGGGTGGGTGTGTAGCTGGGTGTGTAGCTGGGTGTGTAGCTGGGTGTGTAGGGTGGGGTGGGTGTGTAGCTGGGTGTGTAGCTGGGTGTGTGTGGTTGTGTAGCTGGGTGTGTAGCTGGGTGTGTAGCTGGGTGTGTAGCTGGTGGTGTAGCTGGGTGTGTGCTGGGTGTGTAGCTGGGTGTGTAGCTGGGTGTGTAGCTGGGTGTTGGTGTGGTTGTGTAGCTGGGTGTGTAGCTGGGTGTGTGGGTGTGTAGCTGGGTGTCGGGGTGGTTGTGTAGCTGGGTGTGTAGCTGGGTGTGTAGCTGGGTGTGTAGCTGGGTGTAGCTGTGGTTGTGGTGCAGGCTGGTGGAGCTGCTGCAGACGGCGGTATTCTTAGCTGGGTAAGAATAGATCTCTCTGACTCAGATGGTTCAGCCCACAGAGCAGCTCCACATGAGCGCCGTTCACACACCTCATGAACCGTCTCTACTTCTGTTTCCTTCACTCACTTTCTCTTTGGTTTCACTTCATTTCCCTTTTATTCTCCTGCTTTATGTCCCCGTTATTCTTCCTTTCAATCCATTTATTTTACTTTCTTTTCCTTCCCTTTCCTCTAATTTTATATAGTTTTCTTTGCTTTACTTTTTCTTTTATCATTTCCATTTGCATTCCTTTTTATGTCCTGTTTTTCTTTCTCTTCTTTCCATTAACTTCCATCTTTTTTTCAATTTCTTTCCTTCTCTGACACATTTTTCCTCCCTTTCTCTTTCCCTCTTTTACTTTTCGTTCATTTCCACTTTCCCAACTTGTTACTTTCCTTATTTTCCTTTCCTTACTTCTCTTCCTTTCCTTTCCTTTCCTTACTTTCAATTCCCTTTAACTTGACTTTGTTCTTTTAATTACTTTAACCTTATCTTCAGTTCTTCAGCACTAAGAAGAAGAATAACACAGACAGTAATAGAAAGTCGTAAAGCGTTGAATAACCGTGCTACAGTGACCCGTGATGTAGATGTTGCTGTGACACTCTGAGCTGCTTCACATGCCGGACTATTTTAAAAGAGGACACTTCTCAACGTTCCTGCAGTTTGACTTTGTGTTGATCTTGTCCCGACCTCCAGCGATCAATACGCCAGGAAATATAAAAACATTGGGCTGTGAACGTCTGTTAAGACTTAAACATTGCTCCCAAACTTTTCTAATAACACCAGAGTTTAAAACATATTACAAGTAATTGCATGTCTATTTACTGTATATATATACTGTATATACAGTATATGTATATATATACTGTATATACAGTATATGTATGTATATATACTGTATATACAGTATATGTATATATATACTGTATATATGTATATATACTGTATATGTAACTACAATGGCATATTGGCCATTGTAGGTTAAAATAAATTAATCATTTAATAATTAAATAATAAATAATGAATAAAAAGATAACTTATGTAATTATTAAAATGAATATGTAAATTAAAAAAAAAGAAAAATTAAAATTAGGGAGCCGGGGGAGGGGCTTATATTCAAAGATAAAAAAACTTTGTATAAAAATATTATATATATATATATATATATATAGTTTTGTTTTTTTAGAGCTTCTTTTACATCGTTAGTTCTATTTTATTGTTTATACTATATTCTAATTAAAATACATTTTAAATGATTAAATATGAATCATAAACATATTGTTAAATGTCTTTCAACACATGTTCTGTGTGTATCAATAATTATCAATAATAAAATGAATCCTTGAATGTTAACATTTCTTACTTAAAGGACGGAGACAGTCGACATGTTAACCTCTCAATCACCACATTTAAGTCTTTAAAAGAAGTGACATTCACACGTCAATAATGAAAACAAACAGCACAGTCATATCTTTCAAAATTTATTGAAACTGTTGTAATATGATGAGATCATGGACACGAGTTGAACCTTGCATAGGTCACAGACTCACCGACTAAAGACAAACGTTGCATACTGCAGCAAGAACCCGTGTGAAGTGATCTGACGGACGGCAGGGTTCAGTGGAGGGTCCACGAGTACATTTATTAATATTATTATTATTATTTATCTTTTAAGATGAAGTCAAGGACCAGACGCTGGTTCATGACTGTTAGTGTCAACGACAGGGAATAACAACGTTTACTGCTAAATGAATGAATTGATCCTAATTCACCTCCAGCTTTAGAATGAGCTCCTCAAGAGAGAAACAATGTTAAAGTTATTAGTTAGTTTTTGAATGTTAAGATCATGTCTCAGTCATTCACCTCCATCATCGTCTTCATTTGTGTCATGGCTTTTTACATCTCAGACGTTCCTCTTGTGAAACAAAGCAGAGTTTCTAAACCTGTTTTTATTTTTAGCCTCTTTGTAAACTGACTCCTTTGGGATTTTTCTGAGCGGGTAAAAATAGCTTCAGCACATCAAAACCGGAACTCTGGGAAGTGATGATGTGCAAATGTCTTTATTTTTAAACGTTTGAAAGGATAACTGATCTATTTCTGTGATCAAAATACATCGTTTACTGGTAGTGTATGAGAATCGTTTTTAATTGAGGTCAAATCTTCAGACGTAAAAAAATATATATAATTGGAAATGAAAGCTAGTTTTTGACCTTGTGAAGTTTGTTACGATATGTAACTAAAGTTAATGTAACTTAACATAATGTAACATAAAATAATGTAACGTAACATAATGTAACGTAACATAATGTAACATAAAATAATGGAACGTAACATAATGGAACGTAAACCTAACGTAAAATATCGTAACATAAAGGTTAAATAACTTGAAGTAAACTTTACTTAGCAGAACGTAAAATAACTTAACATAAACGTAACATTAATGTAATGTAACATAAAGAAACATAACTCATCTGTAATTGGTACTAAGTAAAATTCACTATTTCCAATTAGAATTAACTTTCAAGCTCAATTATTCACTTTAAGGTCCCAAAATCTGAGTAAAACTCTCATTAATGGGACTTTTTAACCACTGATTTGTCTAAAATGTTCTTTTTACCAGCCCGTTCTCACTCCAAACTCGTAAAACACGTCTCATACACACGCCACACGCCATCAGACACATGTTCTGATGCAGATCTTACATTTCTTAACGAAGAAGAGAAAATGGACAAAAAAGAGGAATTTTGAATTTCCTCAAAACCATTCAGCGTCGTTGTGTAAAGTATGACTGAGGCTTCACTTCAGTGTAAAACAATCAATGTAGGTCTGAACAACTCACGTAACATAAAGAAATCAAGTCAACATTGACTGATTTTAGCAATTCTTGTTACTTTACGTACTTTACTCACACATTTAAGTTAGTTCAACACAAACTGCAACCTCTTCTAAACATAACCAAGTAGTTTAGTTGTGTAAGTAAACCTGCATCTGAATTGTTTTTTGAAAAGAGGTTCTTCATGTAAAAAGTGTGACGAGTTAAGACTGAGAACTTTTAAAGCTTAACTCCTTTTGAAGTTTAAAATGTAAAGCACTTTTAAAAACCATAAATTACTTTAGTTTTTTTCAACACAAATTAATTTGCATTTGCTTGTTTGCCTATAAACTATATTTCAAATTACAAAATTGATTAGTTATGCTTTCAATTATTAAAAATAATGGCAAAAATAAATATCGTTAAAGTTAAAGCAGCTTCCTTAGCATCCGGTTTGCTAAAGCAACAACTGTTGGATACTTTTACTTAGTTAAAGCCGTAATCATTGAAAGATTTTCAAAATAAACTTTTTTTTGCTCAACAAATCAGATTCAGATCAGAATGTGAACATTTTATAAATAAGTAATTTACTTTAAAGAGCACAGAGTCCAACTCTGAAAGATTTCATTTAAAGCTGCACGTTTCAACATCTTTATATTAAAAGTGGATTAAATTACTAAACCGACAGATCTCTGAAGCTCTACAAGTAATGTTGATTTTCATTTAAATATATATACAATTAAAATCAGTCTTGAAGTCTTAAATATATCCTGTGGAGGTTGAGAAACTCTGCTTATGTCACAAAATACCATCAGAGAATTAAACAGAAATCATGTGATCATCTGTAAATTAACTTCTTCATCATTTTGGCAGTTTGAAGCTTAAAATAACTCAAATAATCTGTAAAAACTGGACTTTAGTCTGAAGGGAAATGTGTTCACGTCGTCCCATTTACCGCATATCAAAACAAAAAGATTAAAAAACGTGACGACCAAACAGTCTACAAAATACTTTTATTCATCGTGACTCATCTGTCTGTTCAGCTGCTCTGATGATATGAAAAACTACAAAACTTCATTTTGGTCCCTTTCTGGTGCAGAAATGTGTCCAACTTTGGCCTAAAACACGACGAGAATGAACTAAACACACGACTACCAGCTACCCTGATGTTGTAATATCTTATTTTTATGTGATTTCATCCTTTAGAAATAAAAAGCTTGTGACGTTTTTTGTAATTTTGCTCCCTCAGACCGACTGCATGTTTAACACGTAGCACCTTCGTAGCATTTCTTCATTTTTACTGAAACGTTAAATTAAAGGGATTTTTTTGTCTTCACACCTTCGACGAGCCTCAAACTGGTTGATGACACACAGCTGCTGCACAAAACCAAAACTCTGCAGACAATAAACCTCTAATAGAAGTTATTATTCTGCACAAATGACTCACTCTATTGTGCACAAAATAGTCTTGCATCCACAAATGATTATTCCTCTGACAATATATCTTTTCCAGACAAATTATAATCTTGTTCACACAATATGTGGAGCAAATAATAATAATTTGTGCATGCACAAGATAAGAAATATATAAATTCTGTCAGGATGAAAGAGCTTCAGATTTAAACTTCCCACAAAAGCACTTTGGGAGCAATCCATACATCATGAAGAGAGGAAAATCATGTGTTCAAAGACTTGAATGTGTGTTCTTCAACATGTGATCTTCATCTGCAGGTTTGTTGCATTTTCATCTGGATAATAAGAGTCTTAATTGGATAATGAAAGTAACCAGAAGTTACCAGTGAAGCTAAAAGAGAGAACCAGGTGTTTCCTCTTTCAACCAATCAGTTAAAAGAAGTGAGAGCAGCTGATGGACAGGAGGACTTCTTCAGTTTGCAGGAAAGAGTTTAAACGTGTCCGATGAGTCTGCAGACTCTTTATCCAAAACCAAATCCTGCAGCAGCTGATTTCACGTGAAAATAAATAAAAGAAGTAGAAATAAAAAACCTGCAGACTGTTATGTAAGAAGATCTACTGAGTCAGAGGAAGAAGCTTCGTTTCTGTTGATCAATCACACCAAATTTAACTCTGTTTAAGCTTAAAGTGCAACTTTACTCATTAACATAACAGACCCTGAACAACCGTTTCACCAGAAATGATCTCACGCTCAGAATAAGCTGTTAAACTAAAATCATTTTGGGGATATTCCTATAAAAACAGACTTTTTGTACATGTTAACGTAGTGCGTGCAGAAGAATTAACTGTTTTCTCTGACGGCTCTGAAGTGTTCATCTTAATGATTTCTGTCACATGACACAAATCCCAGAATTTTACAATAGCATATGTATATTTTTCAAGAAATGTGTTGTGACTTTTTCTAAATCACTCAGGTCCTCAGTGATCTTCACCATTATCATGTGACCAGGTGATAGTCTCTAGTAAATCTTATGAGTACTGTATCGGCTTTAGCATCAAAATATTTACATGAATATGGTCTGCTTTTATTCTATAATTATCTGTAGGAATTACACTTTGAAAATAACCTCTGTAATTGTTTTAAAGTGTCACTGATCTCCACATATTTAGTCCTGGAGTCTACATTCAGGATGAACTCCTGCAGAGTGACATGTCCTTCTTCTTCTTCCTGTGGATGATTTTAACAGATGCATTATTCAGTCCTCCTGAAACCACGCAGACATGTGCTCCCTCCTCAAAACCAAACGGCAGCAGCGCCATTTTGCAGGCCTGCAGAGTGACTAATGCCTGTGATAATGTTCTCATGAACGCTGGCTGCTCTGTAGAGGGATTCATCTTCATCTCTCTGCAGCAAACGTCCACAACCGAGCTCTGCCATTCATGAGACACACAGCCGTCCTCCCTAATGTCTCCATAATATGTGTAGCCTCGAACAAAGCAGATGACCAACGTCAGGAAAGGCTCATTGTTTTCAGATTTACAGGAACCTTCTTCTTTTTAAGAGGAGCGGATCGATTGTGCTGCAGCAGGTTTTTGGTCCCGGGGTTCAGAAAACGGCAGTGTTTAGTGCAGCCAGTGATCAGCTCCTCTGACGGTGGCAGGTTTTAGTCCTCTGAGATGCTTGGTGCTGCCTTCAGGGTCGTATAGCTGCCATTAAAGAGGTCATTACCTCAGTCATTTTGGGGGGATGTGGGGGTTTTTGCAACCTGTCACTATGTTGAACTTTATTTTGAAATTCAGGCCTGTCTGCAAATGTATTCATGAAAACAATGAGCCTTATAATATGACTTAATGTTAGTTATGACCACATATTATACATTATATTCCCTATTGGTAGCAAATCATATATATATGATTTGCTTTTAAGGTCAATTCTGATGTTTTTCAACCTCAGTCTTATTCCCATAATTGTGGCCTTAGCTAGCTTGATTAGCTGTCTCGTTGCCCCATAATTACAACCCTATGTAGTTAGCTACTAAGGCTAATCCAAGGAGCAAATTGCTGTGTTTACTTTAATTTGAGATCAGAAGGGTTTAAATATATAGTTTGCTTCTTACCTAACATCTAGCTTTGTTAGCCATAGGCTAAGTAGATCGTTAGCTACTATGGCTTATCCAGGGGGCCAATGTGCGTATTCATTCTGTTTGGAATCAAATTGTTAAAAAGGCAGATTGTGAAATTGGCTAACTAACAACTAGCTATGTTTTCTTTCATTTGGATTTAGAGACAAACCTTCAAATAGGTAGTTTTATAGTCGGCTACACTACTAGCTGGCTCACATTAGACCAACTTTTTACATAAGAATCTACTTAGCCAATGTTCAGTTAGCCACTAGAGCTAATCCAGGGGCTAGTTGTGTGTTTACTTTGTTTAGACAAAATAAGTGTTGGCAGATTAATTGAAATTGGAATAACTAACAGCTAGCTTGTTAGCTGTCTAGTTTGCTTCAATAATAAATAATATGCTAATTAGCTAATCAAATGTGTTAATTTCTGCATTTACTAACATAGCTAATTAGCTTCTTTAGCTAACCAAACTGACCAATCAGTAGATTTGTAGTTTGCTTCAATAATAAATAATTTGTGTGTTTACTTTTGTTTGGGAGCATTTAAATAAATTGGCAAACTTGTTTGTGTTGGCTTTCGTTTGGATTTAAAAACAAATATTTGATATTATGACCACAATTTTGAGAATAAAAACCAAAATACTGGAATGTCCCTTTATGGATACTAAAACCTGCAGATATATGAAAATAATACCACAGTTCTCTCTAATTTCCATCTTTCTCATTGTGCACTGCAGCCATGTGTCATCAACCAGGACTGATGTGAGTTTCTGTAGGCCCAAAGAGTCTGGCCCCAGATTAAGGAATAAATTCATTATTAATCGTTTTAACCCTCTTTCTTTTCAGGTGTGCAGGGAGTAGTGCATCTTTATGGCAGGAGAAGATAAGCTGCACATATAAGCTCTTTGTTTTCTGTTGTATCGGGAGGCACTTCAGTCAAATCTATAATGAGACGGGGTTCAAGGCACTAGAAACTAATTTTAGATATATCTATGAAATTTGTTTAAATATTACTGCGTCCCTTCTTCAAACTGTTTTAAAAGTCAAATGCGAAAAAGAAAAGAATTGGGTCACAAATCACATTGAGAATGATCCCATGCACTCCATCATCAAAGATCAAAGCTTTAGATAAATGAAAAAGGAGGATGTTATTTCTGAAGTGTCATTTTTTTAAAGAGGTCATCAGATATGTCTCTTCTGATTTTTTTTTTCTCCTTTTGTTTTTGTTTTTTTTAGCAGATTTGTCCCCTTCCGGCAGTTAGCTCCGTCATGCACCGTATCCCGTCGTTAGCTTGACAATAATGAGAATCATCATCATCATCACCATCATCCCCCAGCTCCCGAGGTCCCTCCACAACTGCAAGCAATTTAATACTGTAGTCATGCATTGAGTATACATAGCTATACCATAGCTAATTAGGCCATAATGCTTTAGTATTTTTGACATGCCATGATCTTCGAAAAAGAAGTGTTCCTGTTCCCTTAATGCGTTAACATTCAACACGTAAATGCTTTGAAATCATTTAAAAATAATAATAAATAGCCAGTGCACTTTTGGTGAAAACAAATGAGAGAAAATATTTCCAGGAGGAGAAGATGAGAAGAGAAAGAAAGAAAATGTAAAAAGTAAAAATGAGGTAACGTCTTGTGCATGCCGATATAAGAGAGAAGAGAGTCTCCACATGCTTTTTATATAAAGGAGTGTTGCATGGCGTCATACAGGGAACCTCCAGCCGACCTGTAGCAGCAGTGCAGATAATCCTCCACGAGGCTCGGCACACTTCCTGTTCGTTTCTCGATAAGGTGCCTGAAAAACATCCGTCAACATCTGGTGTTGAGTTTTCCCCCAAAAAAATGTTCCTGGATGTGCCGCAATAAAAAATAAAAATAACACACATGAACTTCAACTGTAATCCACTCGGAAATGTGACGTCCTCCAACGAAGTTCTTCATATCTCAGCTGGGCTTTGTTGTTTTTGCTGTTGAGTCTTTTGTACAAACCTCGGTGTCGGGGAGATTTTTGGATAAATTCTGGTGTCAAATTAGTTAATTGTTCCCTCGTTTGAATTTATATATTCAACTCTCAAACTCTTCTATTTGCAACTGCCTTTTATTAAACTAACTGTTTATTTATATCTCGCACTGCACTGTTTATTATTCTCTTGTTTAATCATTTTTTTATGTTTTTTTTATTTCAACACAAATAAATTTGCCTTGAGGGAAATTAATTCCTTCTAATTTACTAAACTTTGCTCCAAAGCAAAATTGTTTTCATCTAAATTCATCTCTATCAAGCAGTTATTCTATGAATTCCCTTTTTAAGAGACGTCAAAGAGTTGTGCTTTAACAGCCTAAACCTTAAGTATACCTTAAGATCCAAACACCATTAAAGGAGCGATCCATCATTTTAGTATTGCACTTCTGTAAAGTTTAAGAATTTTCAAGAGATATATTTGAAAAAGAACGGTAAGAACTGGTGCAACTGAGACTAAAATATTCTGACTTTTGTCTCAAGTTTGCGGGCAGAAACACTGGTTCCTACATTTCCATAGTGCAACTAGATAATAACTTCCATGATGTCACTTCCTGTCTGGTAAAAGCTGGTAAGTTTGGAATGATCAAAGCAGCGGAGGTCCAGACTCCTGCTGTCCGGTAAACACCCACATCTTTAAAACTACAAATTTCCAAAATGAGTGAATAAAATATCAAAAAACTTTCCCCCCCGACACCTGTTGATCTTTTCGCTATTGCCAAACAAGTCTGTCGTTGTGTTTTCATAAAATAAAAGAGCCTTTTTCACCTTTTTTTTTATAAATTTACCATGTGTGCCTTGAACTCTCCAAGTCTTCACACACAAGTGTTTGAATGAATCAATGCAAAAGAAGATTGAAAATGCACCAATGGAGATAAAGCGTCGAGATATTATATTTCTACATTATTTACAGCTGACGCGTCGGTCGCCGCCTCACACGTCGGTGAGCAGCTTCCCCTTGTTCACACAGTTCTGGCTGGGCGCCGTGCAGTTGGCAGTCCTGAGGTTGGCCTCCCTAAAGTTATCGATGCTGTTGTTCATGTCCTCGTCTATCTCCATGTACTCCGACTTGCTGACCGCCGAGGAGCTGCGGCGGCTGGAGTTGGTGTCCGACGCCAAGTTCTGGTTGCTGACGTTGAGCAGCTGGGCCTGCTCCTCGCCCTCCGTCTCGCGGTGGTAGAAGTAGTTGAAGTTGGACACGATGACGGGCACCGGCAGTGCGATGGTGAGCACGCCGGCGATGGCGCACAGCGAGCCCACTATCTTCCCCCCGATGGTCACGGGGTACATGTCCCCGTAGCCCACCGTGGTCATGGACACCACGGCCCACCAGAACGCGTCCGGGATGCTGGTGAAGAACGACTCCTTCTCCTCGGCCTCGGCGAAGTAGACGGCGCTGGAGAAGAGGATGACGCCGATGAAGAGGAAGAAGATGAGCAGACCCAGCTCCCGCATGCTCGCCTTTAGAGTTTGCCCCAAAATCTGGAGCCCCTTGGAGTGCCGAGACAGTTTAAAGATCCTGAACACCCTCACCAGGCGGATTACCCTGAGAATAGCCAGCGACGTGGCCTGCTCCCCTCCCCCCTTACTCTCCTTGCTGTCCTGGTCGTCGGCCAGCTCCGTTCCCAGCGTGATGAAGTACGGGATGATGGCGACGATGTCGATGGAGTTCATCATGTTTTTAAAGAACGCCGCCTTGCTGGGACAAGCGAAAAACCGGACAATCAACTCGAAAGAAAACCAGATGATGCAGAGCGTCTCCACCACGAAGAACGGGTCCGTGAGGACGTTGGGTTTGTAGTAAACCGTGATGTTCCCCACGATGCGCATCCTCTGGTTTGGATCCTCCTTCAGCTCCGGTAATGTCTCCAAACAAAATATGACTATTGAAATGAGGATAACCATCACCGAGACGATGGCGATCCCCCGGGCCGGCCCCGAGCTCTCCGGGTGCTCGAAGAGGAGCCAGATCTGCCGCTGGAACTCCTTCTCCGGGAGAGGTCGCTCCTCCTCCCGGATAAATCCTTCGTCCTCGCGAAACTTCTCCATGGCCTCGGCGCCGAGCTCGTAAAACTTTATCTCCTCCGAGAACATATCCAGCGGCACGTTGACCGGCCGCCTTAGCCTCCCGCCGGACTGGTAGTAGTACAGGATGGCGTCGAAACTCGGGCGATTCCGGTCGAAGAAGTACTCGTTTCTCAGAGGGTCGAAGTAGCGCATCCTCTTCTTGGGGTTCCCGAGGAGGGTCTCCGGGAACTGGGCCAGCGTCTTCAGCTGCGTCTCGAAACGCAGCCCCGAGATGTTGATGACCACGCGCTCGCAGCAGTCGTGGTCGTCGTGGTCGTCGTCGGGCGGGTACAGGTCCTGCGGGTGACCCGGCAGCGTGGAGGTCTCGTCCATGTTCTCCGTGGACACCACGGTCATCCTTCCTGGCGGGCGGTGGTGGGCGGGAAGAGGAAGCGGTGTGAAGGTGAAGGACAGCAGGTCGAAACGAGAAGAAGCCTCTACTGAGGCCGCGAGCTGAGCAGAGCCTCCCTCCCCTTCATCATCATCATCACCACCACCATCACCATCACCGTCAACGCTTCGTCACCTGCAGAGGGTGGAAACACACACATCTCACAAACGTCTGGTCTCCATCTGCACCGTGCGGTTCACTTCAGCAGCCCTGTGCTGCAGTTTTTTTACCGCATACATCAGTATTCAAGTTTGCAGTCCTGCTGCGCTTCCTCTCTCTCTGCGCACATCAGGACCTGCAGCTTCTCTCTGACACCTCCTGTAACATCTAACACCATGAAGCCATTAACACAGCTCCATGATCAGGCAGCAGGGGTTCAACACGTACCTGAGGCTGGAGTGGAGAGCAGCAGATGGAGAGAGGATGTCCCCCAACACTTTAATACTGATATCGGTTTACAGTTTCTCTGAAAGATTAATAGACTATGTTGTCTTGGTCAACATCCGTATCCTCTTGGTGTAGGTTACCAGCCCTGGAGGAGGAGGAGGAGGAGGAGGAGGAAGAGGAGGAAGAGGAGGCTTCAGTCAGCTCCGATCCGCGGCTCAGCTGCAAAAATCCCGACTGAGAATTTATCAAAACCATGATGGAGAATAAGGAGAAAATCCAGTTCAACCGGCTGGATCAATGCGCTCCCGTGTGACTGGGAGGACTGGGAGGACTGGGAGGACTGGACACTGCAGCATCAGCAGAAACGCGCCTCTCTCTCTCTCTCTCTCTCTCTCTCTCTCTCTCTCTCTCTCTCTTGTTTTTTTATGCTGCAGTAAAAAAAACGCGCAGGCTTTGAAGGAGAAAGCGGGTTTTTAAGATCCCGCACTGAAGGCAGAGGACGAGTCTCCGGTCAGAAGAGACATATTCAGGATTTCATGGAGAGAGAGAGAAAGAGAAAGAGAAAGAGAGAGAAAGAGAAAGAGAGAGGGAGAAGAAGAAGTGAGAGGAGGAGGTAGGGAGGGGTTAGGAGAGGAGGAGGAGGAGGAGGAGGAGGAGGAGGAGGAGGAGGTTCGACGCAATGCAGACAGACTGTAAAACACAGAATCTGAATCAATGAATAAATAACACACCGGCTCGGTACCGACCAGCCTCTCCTCCTGACTGGAGGAATCCACACCAGTTTTTTTTTTTTTTTTTTTTTTTTTTTTTTTTTTTTTAAATTTTTTATTATTTATTAATTATTTTTTTCCCACATAATTGGCTGCTGAGCAGTTTGCGACAGTCGGTGCTGCATGTCGGTGCACACACATACCCGGTGTTGCTATGGTAACAGGGTGAAACCAGCAGAGAGATTTATTTATTTATTTATTTAAATTTTATTTATTCATTTGTTTTGGTTCATCTGTGAGAAATACGTGACAAGAGTCCAGATCATAGAAACTAGATTGGTTTTGTTGTAAATTGTAGAATATATGGAAGAATTTTAATAACTCATTAAGAAAAAATAACATATTTATGGTGAATCACAATTATAAAAAGTCAAACCATGAGAACCATTCAGTCAAAAATATCTGACTCAATATATTTAGTCATTTAAAACCTTAAAAGTCCAACTTTTGACTTTTTAAAATCCAGTATTTCTGGATTAGTAACTTAAAGTTTTGTTTTAAGAAAAATGTATATACTATTTATAATGTGTAGTCACTGTGTGAGATTATAGAATAATATATTAAAACTCACTGATTTTCAAAATTCAAAGAAAAAAAACATCTGAATAAATTATGAGTTTTATGGCTGAATTACAAGGAAATCTTATATTTCTGATATAATAATGTAAAAGTTGTGGCTTATGATAAATTACGTCAAAAATAAGAGATGGTCACTTTAAATTAAGACTCATTAAATCTAAATTATATATATTCAGTAAATAAAAACTTAAGATAATAAAACTTTTGAAATACCAAGTCAAGTCAGATACCAAGAGTCAAATTGAGAGAGTAAAAATTACGACAATAAATCAAAATTATGAGATAGTAATTCTGACATTTACTATTTCAAAAGGGATGATTTAGGATTTGAAAATTATTAATTATTATGAGATTGTTACTCTTAATGCTAAGAAATTTAAACAAAAGAATAAAATATGCGTAGTCAAGATTAAATTATGACATAAAATCTTTTAGCTTTTCAGAACTATTTATTTTTAGTCATTAACTTTTCATCTATTCTTCTTTCCTCAGCTGACATGAGCTTTCAAAGTTCATCACAAATTTACTTACATCAATTGTTTTTGTACTTTGATCTTAATTAATGTAACTGACTTTGTTTTTGCTGCATTTCTAATTTTAATTTACATCATTCTTCCTCAGAAATGTGCAGATCATATTTACTGATACTGTCATGTTTGATAATAAAGTCTGTAAAATATTTTGCTTCAGTTTGACTCATTAATGAAATACTTATTATAGAATAAATATTCTTGTAATCTACTTGGTAAATATGACAGATGTAAACTGTTTTTAAGGAATCACAGTTTGACGCTCAGACCTCGGTGTTAAAGAGAAGTCGACCTTCATTAACATTAAATCTTCCCGTTCTGATAACTGAAAATAACCGATGAAGGATCTAGTTAATTTAGCATTAATTATAAAAACTCCTGCCTGGAAACGCTTTGAGGCTTAATTTGACTTTATCTGAATTCACTGGAGTCATGAAGTTTATCTCTCTTCCGTTAAAGGTCAGAGGGTCCAGTTCTATGCAGATGACACCATCATACAGATATTTTACTTCTATAGGTGGTGGATAGTTTTAAACATTCAGTCAAACCTGAGATACGAAAACACTCGTGTGTTTAATGAGCTTTAAACGATTTGAAGATATTCCTGGAAATATGGAAGAAAATCTCCAGAAGCTTGAGTTCATTATGAAATGAGTTTCCTCGATAATTGTGTCAGTAGAGTTTGGAATATTTAAAGTAGAATGGTGGAGTTTTATTATTTCCTTATTGTGAACAAATACAACGAAAAGACCCAAAACAAAGATGCTCTATAGCAAAAATGACGCTTTATAAGCTCCGCCAACGGTTTGAAACGGCATTTCAAACCTCCCCCACTATGTTTGGAAATATTGTGAACATCTTTTGAATGAATGCAATCAGATTATAATTAAATATTTGCATTTATTTTGCTAACATTAGATATTTAAATGGAAGCCCTATCATTATGAAAATGTGTAAGCTTGAGCGTTAGCCAACTTTAGCTGACAGATCTATGGAGAGTGTGTTGCTGAGACAGAGAAAAGTCTTGAACAAGATTAATCATTTTAATAATTTCATCATAACTTATCCTTTTAAAAAAATGACATTTTTGTGTCAAGATGTCCTCAAACAACAGTTTGCATGATACCTTACGAAAAAGTTACTCGTTATTTTTCATGCATTTTCCTACTAAAGTCCTGCAATTTCTCGTCACAAGAATTCCGTCTTTTCAAAATAAACTTCCGTCTTCACAGGAAACCACTAAGTTAGATTTAGGAGAAGAGGTGGTTTGGCCAAAAAAACTAAGGAATGGCGTTTCTTTGGGTTTAGACAACAAAACTACTAAGTAAGCTTTAGAAAAAGATGGTGGTTTGGGTTAAAATAACTACAGAAGAATCATTACTGAAGTAAGAAAGTTAGACGACAAGTAAATCAACTTCTTGATCCACACGAGGAATGACCAGGGTTCTGTTTATTTACATTTTTTATACTTCCTGGTTCATGATTACGTGGATTAGATATGAATTTATTTCATGGTATATCTAAATATCACAGCACATCTTTAATGTTGAATCTTTATTTTCAAAGACATTCTGAGGTTCAGCACCAAGGACAGCTCCGGGTCTTCAAACCTCGCTAAACCTTCGTCCTCCTGACTTTATTCTGACATCGTTGTTATGGTCCTCGTATCTCTGCTGAGTTGTAGATGGTATGAGATCCTGCAGCAGATTGGAGTCGGTTGGAGAGAAAAGCCCAGCAGATGGACCGGACCAGCAGCTGGGCAGGAGGATCAGCTGGATGCAGAGCTGGAACTGGTCCCAGTTCTACTGACGGGGATGAAACGACCAGGACGACGACAAAGACAAGATGGATGGAGAGAATATCTATTAGAAAGAGAATTATTATTTTAGTTTTTTCCATTTAAAGCAATATTAAAATGTAATTACTGATTATTTTTCATACATTTCTATGATCTTTAAGACTTTCTTTGATAAGCACATTGTGATAAAAGTCTCCTGTTAGTTTAACTGTGTAGATTTTTAAATGCTTTTGGAACATTTTATTTTGCTTTTCAAGGACAAACACGTTGACATAAGGCACTTGGCCATTAAATGATAAATAACAGTACAAAGTCAAAAAGGACCACCAACAAACAACTCAAACTATAAAAATAAAACGACATAACTTTAAGAAAACAGAAATAAAATCAACAAAAAAGCAAAATATTTGTGTAAATGTTTACAGTGAGAGCAACTTAAAACTGGAGTCAGACTGAAGCTGAAGCTGATTATTAGTTCAAATAAATAAGATAAAACATGTTTAAAGTGAAGTTAGAGGAGTGGTTGTGTTTCCTGGTATTTGTGACTCACTGAACTACGTTCCTAGTTTCAGGTTGAACTTAACACTGTAACTGTTCGACAGCTGGAAGAGTCGCCGTGAATTCCTGTAAAACTAAATTTAGTTTGAAAAGAAACCCACGACCAAAAAACTTTCCCTCTGAGTGAAGAATGCAGCTCATTCTAAAAAAAACTCCTGTGGGCAAAATACCAGGGTTAACAAAACACAACTACTTCCTGAACACAACATGAGCCGCCCCGAGGTCTGAATCAGACACATAACACACTGACATATATAAATGTAGTGGGAAAAGGTATTTAAGTCTGTCAGGTGTTGTGACCTTTGACCCGAGGAGGATTATATTCCAGTTTGACTTATTCTCAGGTGTTTGTGAGAACACAGACACACAGTGTGAGTCTTTAGATTATATGCTGGCAGTTTAAAAATAATCAGTTTTATATCAAATAAAACCAATGATTTAACACCTGAAGGTCTGCTTACCAGAGGACCCCGATGATGTCACAGTGATGTCATCGGGGTCGTCTCAGTTTTTGGCTCAAACACAAAACTACATGTCACAAAGTCTTGATGTTTTTTTTTAGAGACGCTGGTGTTTACCAGGCAGGTAAAGGGGTTCTAATGTAAAGATGCTGTTGAATTGCATTATGGGAAACGTAGGATCCAGGGTTTATTGCAGTTTGAAGGACTAAAGGTCAAGATGTCTCGGCCTCTAATGAAACAACCATAGAGTCCCTAAATTTGGATTAAATACAGTTTGATTTTGGACTGAAACACAACATCGTGGTTTATTTGACATCTTAATTATCTGTTATGTTTCATAAATTTCGATTCATTAGATTAACTTTTTTTAATCCACCTTCATCCAACTTCATCTTTATGTATTAATCTCCTATTTATGCACATTACTGATTTTGCTTCTTCCCCGGAGTTCGTGTGCTTTCTCACCTCGCAGGTTCCCAGGAATCGGGGTTATATTTGGACTGTCATCGTGCCACCTACTGATTACTATTATTATTGGCCCTGCTGACACCCACTACTACTACCACTATCAGGGTCACATTACTTTACTTCCACCCTTTGAATTATTATTATTATCATTATTAGTCACATTACTTTATTATTGCCTATCATTATTTATAGTCAAGTTTCTCGTCTTATTATATGAATCATTATTATGCCTGCCCTGCTGACACACGACTACATTACTCTTATATGACTCCATTCTGTACCATTAAATAGCTTTACTTCTGTCCATCCTGAAGCCCTTTTTGACAGAGGTCCCTCCATGTCGTTTGGACCCAGAGGTTTCTTCAACTCCCTGTTAAGGGGTTTGACATTTTAATTATGATGTTATGTTTCATAAATTTAATTCATTAGATTGAATTGAATTGGACAATATTACAAGAGGGCAAGCGTTGCCTGTGTCTAAAGCCTGAATGAAGAAGAGAATAAAAGACTTCTTGTTTAAGTTCAGACTGGACTTTAGGTTTCTAAATCAACGAGTTGTATTTGTTGTGAGATATCTGAAGTTACTTCTTTTATAATTATTGTCCATTTTATTGCCTTCTTAACTCTTAATTTATTCAAAATAGCAGTGTAAAATAAATGTTTCTGTTTAAGTTCCAATTGGGAAAGTGAAAAAAGTTACTTCTTTTATAATTATTGTCCATTTTATTGCCTCCTTAACTCTTAATTTATTCAAAATAGCAGTGTAAATACAACAAAAAAAGCTAACAAATAATAATAATAATAATAATAATAATAAATAATAATATAATAATAATAATAATAATAATATATATATATATATATTACCCCAAGTTTAACCCAACATATTTGCCATTTCATGCACTATTTAGTAGGTAGCTGTAAAATTTGAAAACTTGTGACCGGCGGCCATGTTGAAAACAGTCGAGCCAAATCTAAGCCCCGCCCACTGGACGGAGCAACTCTGTCTTTGTGGTATTTGTTAATCATCATCATTATTTTTGGTATTTTCATGATGCAGTTATAGAAACAGTCCGGTAAACCAATCAGCGACAGATTTACGCTTCATAAACCTTTAAAAACAATCACTTCCTGTTGGACATGAGGTCGTCTTTTAGGTTTTAAAGGTCAAAACTCTTTGTTGACCTTTAAAACCTGACGGAGGGATCAATGCAGCTGGACGCCACTTTGTTGTGAACGGAAGCATTAAAACTCTCCGATAGCCGACAACAGAACACACATTCACACGTTGACACGAGGCCACAGATGCTCCGCGATGACTTCATCCTGTCGGCGTTCCCTGTTTTATCTGGTGTCACATGACACCGGCCTCCGGCACAAAGGAGAGGCGGCTGCTGCTAAAACCGGCCCGGCGTCGGGTTACGCTGAAACTGAAGACTGAAGACACAGCAGACCCTAACCCCCCCCCCCAAATGCAAGTGGAAAAAGTTTAATGCACTTGAACTTTGAGAGTGTTCGTCCTCCGTTTGTTGTTCTCTGAGCTCCTGTTTCCTCTACTGGGAACACTGGTCGGTATGCGTGGACGGGATTAGTGTTGATTCACCGGCATTATGTTAAAAGTAGCCTCGTTAGTCGACCCCGACACAACGACATCGGATTAGTTCACAGATCTGCTGTTGTTTAGGACGGATGACTTAGGAACTCAGTACTGTAGATGTTTATCTATGTTTATGTAAAAGTGTTTGATGTCAATTCAAACCAGATTTCTTCTTAGTTTAGGGGGTGTGATTTCAATTTTGTTTCATATTTATTCTCATTATTATCTACCCAAGATCTTCCTTGTTGCCAGAAAAAAAAAATCTTAAGTAAAGAGGTAAAAATGAAACAACAAAGTATGGTTTATATTTTGTACTACCTTGTCATTTGCAAGTGTTGATTGTAAAAATAAATGCTATGTTTTTACATAACTAACAAGTATTTTGGAGGCCAATAAACATATTGTTGTGAATGTCAAAATCAATTCTTATGAACTCAGGCTACACAAGGAGAAACATGCAAACTATTATTATTTTTATGAAACTTTGCATTTGTTTTGTTTGACAGACTTATAAAAGATCATTTGTTTGGAGTGTGATTGCAAAATGTTGACATTTAAGGGTTTTTATTTGTTTATTTCAACAAACTCTGTAACAAAATCATGACTGTAATATTCCTAAATGAAGACATTGGGCTCAAAGTTTGATGTTGAACTTGATTTGCCGTATTTCACACCAAACAAAGGGAATTTTCGCATTTCGTTAATCACGAGAGTTTGATCCATCACTCACGGCAGAACGACCATCAGTGCTGCTCTGTACTGTTGTGGAAGTCCCAGATATCCCAGGAAACTAAATGCCATCTTGTCTGGGTTCATTACATCATCTGGAGGAGTTTTCACTGTAACTATCAAGACGCACCTTGGCTGGTTTACTAAAGCATGAGGAACCCAAAACAAACAACTTTGCTTTGATTTAATTGCATTAAACAGATAAAAAAGGAGGCCAAATGACTACATAGTTATGTAGATTTGTAAAAAGTCTGAATTCATGTTTTGTTAGTTCTCTCCGCTAGACGACAAGCAAACAACTTTTAAAATGCTTGTTTTCTGAATGGAGTTTGGATCGATTGATGCTAGGCTATGCTAACATTGTAGCAGCTCCATCAACACTCGAAATAACGTCTGCGCCATCTTGAATTACGGCCATCGCAATGTTGGCTTTTTTTGCAACCAGTGAACAGGAAGTGACCATATATGGACTGAGGAGGAGTGACGTAGAGACGCCGTATACGTCTCTGGTGTGGACCTGTCAATCAGTGTGTAGCCCCGCCCTAAAGCATCCCCTGCTTTATGGTCTGTTTGACTCTAAATGGAGCATCATTTACTAAATGAACATCATGCTGTATTGAAGAAGACTTGAAACTAGAGATTGAGACCATAAACTCATGTTTACAATGTTTACTGAGGGAATAAATCAAGAGAGAAGTAGAGTCATTTTCTCATAGACTTCTATACAACCAGAGGAGTCGCCCCCTGGTGGACAGGAGAGAGAACGCAGCTTTAAGACAGGAAGCTTGACTTCATGTTTAGATTGATGCTCATCTCCAGGCCTCTTTAGACCAGAGTCCTGCTGAGATACTATGTGAGGAGGATGGAAAGGAAGGAGGAGGAGGAACACACACTCATTATCATCTTTTTCTTTTTTAAACACTTTGTATTGAAACATTTGTATTGACACTCAGAATAAAGTGAATCAGATTGTCTCCGTTACTGTTTCCCAGCAGTCAGCCATCATCTCGTCCTACATCCCTCGTATCTCAGTCGTACTTCGCCCTGACAAACCTCAGGAGACAGAGGAGATGGAGGGAAATGTAGCTTCATAAAATTCTCATTCACTGCTGGTTCAGAGCGGAAACATGCTAACGGAGACAATCTGATTCACTTTATTCTGCTTTAAAGTGTCAATACAAATGTTTCAATACAAATGTGTTTAAAATCTAATTTTGAGAAAAAGATGATACTATGAATGAAAGCTTGTTTCCATCCACCACTGTTATGTGATTACTAGGAGTTCATGGAGAGAAGAAGCAGGAGGGACAACATGAAACCACCGAAGAAGAAGAGGTCGCAACAAGATGACGTAATTAAAGGCAGGGTTGGTAATCTTTAGAAACTATCAAGAGAACATTAGATCTTAAAATGATCAAACGTAAAAACTCAGCTCAATGTTTCCAACGCTTCTCTAATGAAAGCAGCAAGCATGATGTTCATTTAGTAAATGATGCTCCATTTAGAGTCAAACAGACCATAAAGCAGGGGATGCTTTAGGGCGGGGCTACACACTGATTGACAGGTCCACACCAGAGACGTATACGGCGTCTCTACGTCACTCCTCCTCAGTCCATATATGGTCACTTCCTGTTCACTGGTTGCAAAAAAACCAAGATGGAGACGGCCAAAACGCTGACGTCGAGGCTTCAAAACATCCACAAACCAACGAGGGATGTTGTGACGACTGCGTCCACTTCTTATAGACAGTCTGTAGATCCTATGTGAAACAAATGTTGCAGACTCTCCTCCAATGAAAGTATCAAAATCAAATTCAATTCAATTTGTCACATTTGTGATATTCTGAATCGGCTAGTGGAATATGACAGTGACAGTCCGTCCCTTCAGGCCTCCAAAAACACTATCATGTTGAACATAATGAACCAACATGTCTGCCTTTAGTCCTCATCAGCTCATTACAAACACTGAGTGAACAGACAGAATATCTCTCATATTAAGCTTTATACATGTGTATTATTAGTGTTGAGATGATTCAGCTGGATTCCTCCTGACCTTTTCGGGGGAAGTCCTTTTCCTTCCCCGTGTCTGTGTGTCACAAACAGTTCGTTGTGTTTTGCTTCTGTAACAAACTACAGTAGAAGTCGTCTCTATTTTTATCTCTTATTCATGTAAAATCTCAATATGTTCACACATGGATGAGTGAGCGTCCACAGGAGCAGCTGCAGCAGCGAGGACTTATGAATGTAGTAAACCCCCCCAGCCCCCCCATCGCCATTCATAAACACACAGGAAACTTATATAATAACCCCCCTCTTTCTCCAGAGCTATTTATAAACCCAGTAGCATGCAGGGAATAAAGAGTGGCCGATTCCTGCCGTGCCCTTCAAGACCAACACATGGCCCGGGGGGGACAGTTGTTTAGAGGGGGGTATTATTAGAGTCACGTCATGGGAGAGCCGGCGAGGAGAGAGGGAGGAGAAGTGACAGATGGGGGAGGAAGGGGGGAGGATAGCGTAGCGTAGCGGTGCTGATGATGATGGAGGGAGCGTGAAGCAAAAAGGTCCAAAATCAGAGAAACAAGACGTCAGTAAAGATGGAGAGAAATCAAATAGTTTTCCAACATTTAAAATAAGAATCACAACATTATTAGGAAACATCCTTTTTCTACTTTGGAAATCGATCTAGAGTCAAATAAATGGCGTCTTAGTCCAACCAAGTAGAAAGATTCATGCTGATGTCAGCAGGTTAAAAAATGTTACTAAAAACGTGACTTAATAAGACAAACACGAGATGATTTATCAATATATTAAAAAAAGAGTGTATTAAAGGGTAGAGTGTAATAAATAAGTTCAAAATGTACAAACAGATTAATGATTATATCGTGTGTTACTCCAGCGTTCGTAGCGATACTTCTGTGCTGTAATTCGTAGATATCCAACAAAACCAAAACACATGTAATCCACACAATCATGAACGAGACCACAAAAGCCAATACAGGAAGTGAAACAGAAACCAGTCAAGGATTTGGGGAAATGTTTTCTTGTGATCCAGGTGCTCAGTTAGGGCTTTTTCACTTAACGTCCGTATGGGTTTTAACACAAACAGACCAAAGTATTTCCTGTACAGTTGAGGTTTATTTTGAAAAGACTGTGTTCATGTAACAGGCAGAAAATTGAAACATGTTGTATGAAAACACACAAAAAATAAGGGGTAACTTTAGGTTAAATATCATACGAACTGTTGTATGAGGATACGTTGAGGAGGAAGTAGGATTCCAAAATAAGGGTATTACCCTCATTACCGGTCGTTCATTGGTTGAGGTTGGTTGGATCACAGGTATGGCAGGATGTGAAAGTCAGAGGGTTGGTAATGAGACAAAGATTGGCCTAAAACCTTTTTTTAGCTTCATTTCATCCATTAGTTCACAAGCTAACACAACATATAAGCTGCACTCTCTTTTGCTTTTCACGCCGGATACAATGGGGACTATTTTCTTGCAAAACATAACAAAGGATGGCTGCAGACGGATAAATCATCATTTCTGTATTCAGTGTTTTCTTCTAGTCTCAGAAAAGCCTCTGAAATCAGCATTCAGACCATCATCACCTTCATTTGCATAAAACACAAGAAGATTTGCGATTCAAGACCTGCAGAGGAGCTGAAATTGTCCCTTTATGTATCTGTGTTTAGCAGTGAGCTTAAACTGCATCAGCAGCAGGAGGTACGACATTGACCGACCTCTGACTTCATTATTATTCAGAGCAACGTCTCCCAAAAGAGGAAGGAGGAGGCAGAGACCAAAACACCGTCAACCAAAGCAGAGTTCTGCTTCTTCAACATGTCCAATCATATTTTCATATCCTAAATGACCTGCTTTAAAGGGAAAACATCGTTTGCAACATGGCAAAATGGAAAATCTGCAAAATCCCTGTTAGTTTCTCCAAAATGAATAACCATGAACATCTGTGATGCTGCTTTTTCTGCTGTTGATCATTCTGTTTTAAAAAGTGCTCAATCAGGGAGATTTTTGTGTCAGGATGACTGAACTCTGATTTGCCTCCTTGTGTATATAACTTGAAATACTCAAAGTATGCATTGGAAGTATGCAAACAATGCAACTTGCATTGCAGCTGCTGGTCTAAAGAACATGCACACGTTGTCAAAATGCAGCGATCTTATTGTACCTCCATCATGGTCCATTTACTAAAGTTGAGTACCTGTTTCTTACTGACTGTTTAATGTAACTTTGAAGGTGTATTTGAAGTATTGTAAGGCCTTGTTTCATTTTATATTTGCTGTGGAGTGAATGTGAGCCGGTCTGTTTTGTTGTCTGGAGGAGATCGTTTATGATCGGCCTCAAAGGTTCAGATTAATGAAGAAGCATCGCCGACCACGTCGATGTCCAAACTGCAGTTTCATCATCATAACATCGACGTGAATGCGACGCGTCGTCAATGAGCCGATCAATACGAAACACTTGAGACGGCAGCGAGTCGGAGAGCGGAGCGACGGTTCGATGCCAGAGGAGATTCTACGCCGACGACTGATGAGTGTCTTTAAATAACTGCAGACTCCAGAGGGAAACCAAACGTCAATACAGGACAAATTATGGAGTTTTGAGTATCTGTAGTCATCAATATGGCAGCAACACATTTCACCGAGGAAATCCATGGTCCACAGAGGATGAACAATGGGTGTGTTGACCACCTGACCTTCTCTCAAGATCCACCATTGTATGAAAATGTCCATTTTACTGTCTTATACAGATATTGTACTTTTTGCATATGTCACTAAGGTGGTGCATTCACTTATTGTGACTACAATTAGCAGCTTCATTTTATGTGTTTAAACACAAATTCTGCTTCGGGGGAAAGTCTGAATACATGAGTTGTCTGTTCCTTCTGCAAGACGACAAGCAAACAACTGTTAAAATGCTTGTTTTCTGAATGGAGTTTGGTATGAAGGCTAGGCTATGCTAACTTTTACTGTTTACTGAACAATTTAGTGTAACAGTATAATTTCAAGGTGTGGTTTTAGTACATTTACTGTAAAATACTATTTTTTACAGTGTTGAAGGATAATCTCTACTGTAATAAAGCATATTTATAGTGTAGTAGTAGTATCTTTACTGTAAGAAAATATTTTTACAGTGTAATTTTAGTGCCTTTACTGTAAAGGAGTATTTTCACATTGTGGTATTAGTACTTTTGCTGTAACAGAGTATTTTTACATTATGGTCTTAGTACTTTTACTGTGACTGAGTATTTTTACATTGTGGTAGTAGTACTTTTTCTGTAACACAGTATTTCTACAGTGTGGTAGTAGTACGTTTGCTGTAGTAAAGGATCTGAATACTTCCTCCTCCATTGAACCAGGTATTATCTTCATGTTTTAAACCAGCTAGACGTTCAAGACAAAAGTGAAGATGCTGTTTGTTTTCTTCATCGACTAAATCTTTGGTTCCTCTGACCATCAGCTGAGTTACTGAAGGAAGATCTTCACCTTCATCTTCACCTTCATCTTCACCTTCATCTTCATCTTCACCTTCATCTTCACCTTCATCTTCATCTTCATCTTCACCTTCATCTTTCACCTTCATTTCATCTTCACCTTCATCTTCACCTTCATCTTCATCTTCATCTTCATCTTCATCTTCACCTTCATCTTCACCTTCATCTTCATCTTCCTCTGAAGAAGCATGGAGTCGTTCGGTCTGTGAGCAGATTTTCAGCTGTGCTGCGAGTTGAAAAGCTCTGCTGCATGAATAAATGATGTCGGTGGAACATGAAGTACAGAGTGGTACAGCAGCAGGATGGACCGAGTTCTGCAGGATGAATAACAAAGAGGTCAGAGGAAGAGGAGCAGCGTGAGGAAGAGCAGCGTGAGGAACACCGTCTGTTTCGGAGGAACAGTCTCAAATGTTTACATCTTTGTTTGTGCAGGAAATAGATATGAAATAAACAAGAGATCCATTCATCCCTCCAGTGGCTCCATGAAGGCCTTCACCACGATGCATCAGTTAGACGTTGACATGAAGAGCTCACATTTAGGAAAATATAAATGAAACATCTGACTTCATATATTTTGAATAAAGGGATGATGATTACGACAGCGACCAGTTCCATTTTTCTTGGAACAAAGTGGAGACTTTAAACAAATCTTTAAACCGACATGTTCACTTACTGTCACAGACTGTGGGGCGTTTGAATGGTGATACGTTCAGTTACTGTTGCGTAATGGAGCTAATTTAAAGGGTGGTGCATTCACTTACTGTTGTGTACTGAAATGCATTTAGACAGTGGTGCATTCACTTACCTCTGTGCAGTTGAATGGTGGTGCATTTACTTACTGCCAGGTACTGTAGGGGGTTTGTGCAGTGGTGCGTTCACTTACTGTTCGGTACTAAAGTGCATGAGAACATTCATGCATTCACTTACTTTTACGTACCAAAGTGCATTTCAATGGTGGTGCATTCACTTACTGTCATGTACTGAAGTGCATTTCAATGGTGGTGCATAAAGTAAACTACAATGCTAACTCGCTGCGTTAGCATTGTAGTTTACTTTAGCACAGCGTTCCGTCTTTAACTGAGCATGAAGGTTGATTTATTGACAGCAGTTTAATAAAATAATATTAATTTAGTGCTTTTCTTGCATCTCACCATCGACATCTGTGATGCAGGTTTCTTTGGGCTGCATCTCTGCAGGAATAATAATCCTTTTTACTTTTGTTATTATTTTATCAGTATTATTGTTAAATAAAACCAAAATATCAACTGATTTTAAAGGTTTCATGATTAAAAAAAAAAGCAAATCAGGCTGCATTTTATGTAAATGCATTAATGGTGTAACATCCTTGTCAAATAAATATATTCAAAAATAAAAGATGAGCAAACAAAACTCCTTTTAATCTGCATGTGTTTGTTTATTTCATGTAAATGTTAAAACACAACCTTCAGGGAATCCCTGCATGCATCACATCGCTGCCACGGCTGTTCACTGTGTGTGTGTGTGTGTGTGTGTGTGTGTGTGTGTGTGTGTGTGTGTGTGTGTGTGTGTGTGTGTGTGTGTGTGTGTGTGTGTGTGTGTGTGTGTGTGACTGTGTGTGAGAGAGATCTATTTTTAGAGAGCTCCTCTTTCTTTGAGGGGATTCTGGATTCTATTTTTCACTGAGGGTCCTGTCGGTCTGCACCATTAACCATCCACATGGGTGTGTGTGTGTGTGTGTGTGTGTGTGTGTGTGTGTGTGTGTGTGTGTGTGTGTGTGTGTGTGTGTGTGTGTGTGTGTGTGTGTGTGTGTGTGTGTGTGTGTGACATATGCAGCAGTTTACCCGTCAGAGTGTGCGGTTCATGTAATTAATCCAGTGCACAATATTTATTAGCTAACGCTGCTGTCTCCCTTTGTGTGTGTGTGTGTGTGTGTGTGTGTGTGTGTGTGTGTGTGTGTGTGTGTGTGTGTGTGTGTGTGTGTGAATGGACGCTCTCTGACACGCTGTGTTTTCTTGCCTCCCCCCCTCTTATGACTCTTTTCTCTGATGGTACGACCCGAAAAATTATAAAAATAAAAAAGGATCCCCACAGTTTCCATTAAGAGAGGGATCGACCTTGTTTTGCCCTCCAGCCTGCAGAAAGAAATCTGTTTTCATGCTGGAATATTTTTTCACTGCAGACGAAACGACCTCAATGACTTGACAATGAATTAACCTGCTGGTGTGGCAAAGATAAATGTATTTTATATCTTGAATGTATTATGTTTAATAATATATTTTGACTCTTTATAAGCATTCAATTTGATTTATTTTTCTTGTTTTACTGTAAAAGCTTTGGGTAAAAATGGTGGGAAAACCCTGTAGAGAAAATATACAGAGTTATTATCAGCAGAGGATTTTAGTCAGTGCAGAGCAATACAATTAAACATATATGGAAAATTAGGTTTCCAATAATTATACATATCAATGAATCGACAAATAATAGTCTGACTTTAGCCTCTCTGAACAATAAATTCATATATTCCCTAACATTTGAACCAAATTACATAGTTCTTTATGTTTATGAAATGACAAACCTGGAACATAAATGTTACAAAAAAAACACATGATGGGAACGGGATGCTTCCTCTGATTCTAAAGAGAGCAAAGGATTCCTGGTGAACCGGCCGATCGGGGAGTCATGTGACGGATGTGACCGATAGATTAACGACTAGTGGCCATCTTCAAATGGACGGGAAAGTCCTTGGATTAAAGGCTAATCCCATCTGAGATCTGGGAGATGAGGGAACTTTGATAAAGCCTGCAGTAATGGCTGCGGGGAGCAAAGATTAGTGGTCTATCGTCGGCGTATCACACGGAGCCTTTGGTTAACTCTTCACGGTGGTCAGCTGATCCTCATTAAACGGATTGTTTAAGTGAAGTCAGCTGTTCGTTGATTAATCAGCCAGTTTAACAAAAGACTCCACAGGCCGAAGAACGGGGTCACCACGGAAGAATCCCATTGGCTGCTTGTGGACACATCGAGTTGTATTATGGGAAATATAGTTCACCTTTCTGTGTTTTTTTGAATGGATGTCCCCATAAGTTATTCAGGAAAACACAATTAATGCGATGGAAATCGATATTTCTTCTTCTGTTATCATTCGGGGGGAAAAAACACCAGACAGAAACCCAACAGTATGTTTTGTCTGTAAATATAAAAAAAGATTTTTTTTATATTTATTCATCAATAAATCAGTATTTGAAATCTACCAAAGCCTCTTCTGCTTATACTGTGACCCATTGTGGGGTCCTGACCCTGAGGTTGAGACCCTCTGAATCATACTATGGTATTAAAATGTTTTAAAAATAATATATTGAAGCTAATATTGAACATTTTTAAATAGTCCTGCCCCTTAAAGGAAAGGTAAAAGGGCAGACAATGACATCTGTAAGATAACAGCATGAAGTAATCCACCTTAAGGGACAACACATTTCCACCTTAAGAAACAAAGCTGACATGGTTCAGTGAGTTGACCTCGGCACTGATTCATGAGGACACTGACATAACGACCTCATGAACACTCAGATTATTCCTCTCAGACCTGCTGCCGTCTGGCTTCCTGTCCTGGATCGCCGCCTCATTGGACGGGAGAAGTGAAACCACGTCGGACCGATCAATAATGAATTAGTGGAGCGGAGCCCAGTTTCAGAGATACAAAGACGAAGTGATCCCGTCTCTGTTCAGTCAGTCAGAGGGCCGCTGATCAAATGTTCCTGCCGTCATAAAGTTATGCTAATGAGGCGAGAACACACTGCAGAGTAAAGATCCGCCATTACTGAGGCAAACAGTAGAGTGTGTGATTTCAGATAGAACACCGGCATCATGGGAGCAAAAGACAATAAACACAACAACGTCACCGTTTTCAAACATACGTCAAAGTGTCGTTGTGACGTCTCTCATTGGTTTGTGGACGTTTTGAAGCCTTAAATTGTGTGTTTTGTCTGTCGCCATTTTGGGTTTTAGCAACCAGTGAACAGGAAGTGACCATATATGGACTGAGGAGGAGTGACGTAGAGACGCCGTATACGTCTCTGGTGTGGACCTGTCAATCAGTGTGTAGCCCCGCCCTAAAGCATCCCCTGCTTTATGGTCTGTTTGACTCTAAATGGAGCATCATTTACTAAATGAACATCATGCTGTATTGAAGAAGACTTGAAACTAGAGATTGAGACCATAAACTCATGTTTACAATGTTTACTGAGGGAATAAATCAAGAGAGAAGTAGAGTCATTTTCTCATAGACTTCTATACAACCAGAGGAGTCGCCCCCTGCTGGACATTGAAAGTCATTATATTATAGAGGGCAAAGTAGATGAGCAGATATTAATAATACTGTTGGAAAATATCACTGTCATGATTGAACCTACTTTCATATTTTGCAGATGACACATTGGTATTCGTCTCAAACAACACCAACTGAAGCACATGATACTTGATGTACATTTACATGTTGAGTCTGTTATTCCTTCTTCTTTGACTGGATGGATGGCTGAGAAGAATAACGCCTGCTGAATCAGCAGTTCTCCGTACTAATGGTCTGAGCTCACTTTTTTCCGATGACTCCCTCAGAGAAGCTTTCTTTATGTAATGGATCCATTTCCCTGCTGCTCAAGAGTCATTCGTTTTGAATGAGGCTTAAAGCGACGTTAAAGTACGCCACCTGCTGGATCCATGTGACTCTGCAGAGTCATAAAGTTAGAAACCAATGCGACTCTAATGTTCCCATAAGGAAACTGTACAGCATTGCTGATCCAGAAGAACAAAAGCAACTAAAACTACAATATTCACCAGCAGAATGGTTTCTTTAAGAAGTATAACTGGAATACAATGTTTGTGATCTGCACGCAATTAGAAAAAAGTGGGCATGTTATAGGTTTGAGCACAGTTCATTTATTTATTAAACATAGGTGGTAGAAACATAAAGCCTTAATAACTTTAATATACATTATGTCATAATATACAAATCATTTACAACGTTGCAGTACATTAAAGAGAAAGAAAAGGCCACATTAAACTTAGTCACGACTATTCAGAATGACTCTGTTGTGCATATACATTATGTACCATCCCAAGCCCAACATGTTTCTTTTCTGTTATTTAACTTTATACCTGTCATACAGTGAAATACAAAGACACTCAAGTTAACAAAAATAAAATATCGTTTGAGGTTTTTTAAACACTGAGGACACAAGTTGAGGTTTTGCAGACGGAAAGATATTTTTGTCACGGTTGTATCAGCTGTTAGCAGAAGCAGGAAAACACCTCGAGACAAACACAGTTCAGTGAACGAACACAGGACTGACCTCAAATACACAGAGACACACTGCATGTTACACTCATGCCGGTAAAGGTCTATGATAATCATGTTTACTTCTTGTTTTAAACCAGTCTTGTTTCAATATAAACTCAAAGTCACCCAACCAACTTCTTTCAGAGTTTCATTACTAAGAGATGCTGTTGAAAAAAGATCGTAAGCGGACATCGATAAAAAGTCACTGGGAATGTGTGTATATTTTTTCTTCAAAAGGCTTCAAAGAGAAGATTTGTCCTAATTCATTTCAAATCAGTTGTCAGTTTAGTTACAGTTTAGTTCAAATGTCTGCTTCACTTTCATCTTAGTTAGCTTTCACTTAATTTTAGTTATCAGAAATGATACCAACATTGGTCATAACTTTGCACCCAGACTAAAACAAATAAGAAAAGAACATCAGATTGTATGAAAACATGAAAAGTGAGGATGTGATGAAGATCAACAGTTTCACTCTGATTAGCCGCCAAAGACATTCTGTAGTGAGTCAGCTGAGGAATGTCGTTATTCTAATACAGTAAATTCACATAAGGAAGCTCAAAGTGGACATGATTGCAAATTTAATTTAGGTCTGTTGTAAACAAATCATTTTTCTATCACAAGGTAGGTTTCTACTTTCTCTTCTCAGGATACCAAATTACCAAAAACAAATGTATATTTATCTGGAGATTGCGAGCTACCTGACCTGGAAAACAATATTTATTAATCTTGTGCACGCAAGATAAGTACCTTGTGTGCACCGGGTAATAATTGGGGTTATAATTAAATAGTAAATAAATAAAAAAAGTGAATTCACAAGAAAAATAAATAATTGTTTAACAAGATAATTGGCCTAAAAATATCAGTAGGCTTGTCCACTTAGAGCTCCCAAGAAAGGAGGGATTTATTTTTCACTTTATTTGTTTCCTTTCAAAAAAACAACCAGGAAGACTTCTTACTGTACATTCAACACGTTCATTTACAATACTTTATGTGCAACACTAAACTTCTATAATCTCTTCTATAATACAGATGCATTAAGTGTTATTAACTGAATCAGGTTATGATTAAGGCACTATTACAGTTTTATGCAAATATATGAACAAGCAGATAAATTACCTTTTGCTGATGATATTGTTATTTTCATGCATTATTGCTTATTGATGAATAACTGTGGTTACTGCATGTTTCTAAGTCGAATCTGCTGGTTTTCTGTCTGCAGTTAATATGCAGCTAAAGCTACGTAGCATTTCACAACTAAACATTTCAATTCCCAACGAAACACCCCTCCAGACATGAATGTTGTTATGGTTTCACTGAAGAATGTTATTTTCAACAAAATATTAAATGATCTAGGTTTGGTTTCAAAAGTGGGAGAAACAACAGACTTACTATCAATCATTTCTATTGATACCATAAGATTTAATTCAGTTTTTATTTTAATAACCATTTTAAAGAAGCTCTTTTATGATTCAAAATTGCCACATATAAATGGACATATTAGCATTTATTTTAATACGTTAACACATTCATAGACATAAAGTTGATGAAGAATTCAATATTGCACAATATTTTATATTTGCAACTGTTTCTGGCAGCTTTGACCCAGTAAAATCCTCCAAATAAGCCAAGTTTATGGATTGTTAGGGTTAGGATGTTGATATTGGACAATTCTGGTAAATATTCAATTTATGTTCAATGGCAAAAATCTAACCTCTATTTTTGACATTATTTCTTCTTGCAACAAGGGTAAAATCCTCAGTCAGATTCTGGGGGACCAAATATTTATGATATTAAATACATAAATATGTTGTAACTGTTCACATTGCCATAATCCCACATCAATATATTAAAGAGAGCTAAGCAGAGAAGCAGATATTCGTAATACTATAGGAAAATATAATATTTTGCTGATGACACATCCATATTCGCCTCAAACAATACTGACTGTCAAACATTAAACATGATGTACATTTATATGTTGAGTCTGGGATATCTTCTTCTTTGACTGAGGTTCACTCAGAGTGAGTCTCTGCTGTTGGTATCCACTAAGGAAGTGGCCTCTCTCTCTCTTTTGGATGCAGGCTTTGTAGTCGTGGGGTACAAACTGCATTTAAGAGAGCGGCCAAAAGGCCACACCTAAAAGTGTATATTACCAAAACTGGGAACAGAAACTTTATCTTAGAGATGGGTGTTGGACATTTTGTGCTTGCTGCTCAGATTTTTAGTTAATTTTGTATTGCTCTTTTATTTTTTTCAATGTTAACTGCCACTGGCGACACACTGCGAGTACCACAGCGGCTTCTGGTCGGACTGAAGTGACATTCTGAGAGACGTTTACATGCTGTTTTATGTGCTCCAGCTGAGCAGCTAATTAGCTTTTGATCCTGCAAACTGACATTTTCTGTCGAATGAGTGCAAATCTATGGGGCACCATCATGAAAAACAAAAAATATTAGATCAATTAGACTTCAGTTTGACTTTAGAAATCAGTCCCTTCCTCTCCACTAACCAATAGAAAAGGGACCAAAGGATGGATGAAGGTATAATAACTCACACATGTACACACACCACAGGCACACAGTTTAAATCCAGCCTTACCATCGCGTGTAAACGTCTATGGCACACAAAAAACAAGAAACAGAAAAATGACACATCTGCATGTGTAGTCATCTGAAACACATGAAGATAGAAACTGATCAGGATGAAATATTTATTTTATCAAAAATAGATCACAATTGAAGATTGTCAAAATAAACATGGCAACAATAACTGGAAATAAAAAAACTGAAAATAAATCAAAAATCCATTTTGCTTCCACACTGAAGTTCCCAGGGCACAATTAACACACTATTGCTTTTCTCTTATTTTTGCATGAAAATGAGACACTTTTGTGCCAAGCCTGAACTGAACTCTGCAGTAGTAAATGAACGAAACGTCCTCCAACATGTAGCAACAGATTTTACATGCTGTGAATATAAAGTGATCTGACCAGGCTGACTTATAGTCTTTTCTCATAAGGGCATCGCTGAACTCATACTGCATTATCATTGCACATATGCAGAATACATTAATCACCATCGCAAATGCTGAGTCACAGCTCATCAGAGCGTCTGTCAAACAGAAATCACCCTCGGCTGGTTTTATGTCTGAGCAAAGCAGAATTACAACAAGATCAAACTGCAGAGTTCATTCAAAGGGCTGAAGTTTTTACAGTCTAGTTCCAACGATGTGTGAAGTTGATAACAATTAAGTTTTTGTTAAACTTTTGTTAAACTTCAAAGTTGAAGCAAAGAAATGTTTTTTTTTGTCCATCATATTCTTCTGGGTCAGATGAGAAGATGGATATCAGTTTCGATTATATGCACTTGAGAAAAGTTTTGTTTAGCCTAGCTTAGCACAAAGACTGGAAGCAAGGGGGACGACTGTTAGCTTCCATTAAAGATGGATTCTTATTCCTACATGTTGCAGGAATATAAATAAGCTTGCTAGCATAGTTGATACCAAGCTAAAAACCAGGCGACCCCAACATTAGGATATCTAACATGCTAATAAGTAGCTCCAATGCTAACAAACTTCTAAAACCTAATAATGTGTAAATCAGACTTTAGCTTTAGAGTTGTGGAAACTGAAATCTTTATTTTTTTTAGCTAGGCTATCAGTTTCCCCCTGCCTCAAGTCTTTGTGCTAAGCTAGGCCAAAGGCATCATGATATTGGCAAAAAATGCAAAATTATGCATCCTGCTCTGGCGAAGGCATGACCCGCCATACTCTGCCTCTGATTGGCTAGTACTGGTTACCTTGGTTAGTGGGATTGGTTAGGGTAAAAATATCAGGGTAAGCCAATCAGAGAGAGGGATTCTTAAAGAAGCAGCATGGAGTTAGCCTGTATCTCTGTATTGTAAATCACACATTCTCATAGCACCTTATCACTTTCATAACTTTTATTAAAGCCGTCATTGAACACCAAATTATCCTAAAACCCTGTAAACCATACAGCTTTAAGTTCTTTGAAGTTGTATTTTAGGCAGTTTCCCACTGCTTCCAGCCTTTGTGCTAAGCTAAGCTAAGCTAAGCTAACACATCCTACTTCCTAAAAATGTCACTAATTTTGTGTCTGAAACTTACAGGAATTATGTGTTTATTGTCTGGGTGGAGAAACCTCTGAAGCAGTATTTTAGAAATCTCCATTTCGATTAAAGCCTTAAACTTGAAAAAAGTTTTAGGTTTAGATTATTGTTATTTTGATACAGACTCTATGTATTCAACGGTAGGAAACCCCTCCAGTGTATTCTATCGCCCTTAAATCAACAATTCATTCAAAAACAGTCACACACACTTCGGATCAATTTCACCAATAAATTAAAATGTGCAAAGAAAACGTTGAAGTCAGGTTCTGAGCTGTTCTGCTGAAGTCAGGCTGGATGTTTAATTAAAGGCCAATATTGGCTTCATATATGTTCAACCGCAGTCAATATGTTTTTTTACACGTTTCCTCGAGCATCTGAAGCTTTTTTTTTGGACTCAACTGGCAGTTTTTAGAGCGTTTGGGTTTATTCTATCAGAGAGGCATTTAAAAACTGAAACCAGATCAGATAACGGACGTCATCCAGGTGTTAAAGCTTCTGTCGATAATGAGCGGACACTGAGGTAGATGTTATCAATAATAACAGATATACAGCATTCTGATCAAAACCCAAAACACAATCAGAAACATTCAAAATCATTCAAAGAAAATCAGATGTCAGATTTCTGCGATAGATGCATTTAACTGTCTGTCTTATTTTTCTTTTTTTTTCACACAAACATTCTTATTAGGGCAGTTAGTTTTTCTTTTGAAAGTGTTTTTGGCAGGCAGACGTTTCATCACAGCTGCTTTGTTTTTACCAAGGCAAAGAAAAAAAATGAAAACACGTTAGCAAAAATGTTAAAAATCTACAAAATAATTAACCAATTCCTCTCCATATAAAACAGTATGATACTTTTAAAAAATATAGATCGAGCAACTAACTCCGCCATTCGAACAGAATTATTTCAACTAACTGGATATTGATGATCTGCTGTTGTTGTTGTTCCCGTGTTTCAGATTTGTTGAGCCGTCAACACAAAAGTCACACTTCTTCTGTCCTCATGCTCTACTCTCGAAGCATGCAATAATATGTTTTGGTTTGATTATGATTTGCAACGTACAGACCTACAGGTCATTTTTCCCTATGTTTCCTCGTTCTACTCATGAATACATAATGAGGACTCGTTCAGCCAGCAGACATGTTGTAAATATACGAAGCAGATGATTCAAGTAACGTCTGTCGTACCTCAGAGTCAGGATGTCCTTTTTTAATGGAAAAGCGTCTCTTAAGTCCGTGTTTCCTACGAGTGTCATTGATTTATTTCACCTTCATCAGAGGAAGAGGAGTGTTGGGGAATCAGGAATCTCGTTCTCTTTTGGTTGGACGAGGTTGAGGATTGTGTCTTCGTTCATCACCTGGAAGATAACAAGGAAAAACAACTGACTTCAAAGTGCTGAAGTAAAATTGCAATGGTCAGATTCGAGGGTAATAACAGCTTCAGACTGCACACTATTTAACATGCAGGCACTTTTCTTCTTAAACGGGCAAAAAATAAGTGAATTTTTTTCCAAAAAAACTGTCCATTTAGTGGGAAAATGTCTAAAGATGTGTGGACATTCATAAATGTCCCAAAAATGGCCTCAAAGTGTAACAAGTGTGTTAAAAATGTCTAAAAATAGATTTACAGATGTCTTAAAAATAACCCGAAAATATCTGAAAAAGTTAAAAAAAAATCAAAATATTTCAAAAAAACTTCCATTTAGCATGAAAATGTCAAATATGCCCAAAAATGTTATTTAAATAATTGCAGAAAATGTCTGAAAAATGTCAAAATGTCAAAAAGAAAACAATAGAAAACACAATAATGCAAATCAAATGTGTTTTTCTGTAAAGAAAATATCAAACTTGGCGTTCATTTATTTGGGATGTGATGTGTTAACTTATTTATTGTTCTAGTGAAAAACTTACAGTAAATTACACCTCAAACTTCAGTTTTACTTTATTTATCTGGATCCTCTGAAACTTGAACATGTGATTAAACAATCTGCACACACACACACACACACACACACACACACACACACACACACACACACACACACACACACACACACACACACACACACACACACACACACACACACACACACACACTCGAGGTCATCTTCATCTCCACAGTCACATGCTGAGGAAGCAGAGCCAAGGACAGGACGAAACCGGCAGCCATCACTTCCTGTTTATTCTGTTCCTGATGGAGCCGAGGACGACAACAAGGACCAAACTAAAAGTTAGAGGGTCACTGTTGCCGGGGGCAACGGGGTCGAATGTGGACATTAGGACGTGCAAAAAAGTGCCCAAAACCGACTAAAAACATTCATTTATTTGATTTTTTGCTTAGTATGGACAAGCTTTGGCCCTCTGAGATCAAACCTCCAGAGACCACAGGAGGGTTTTATCCAACCAGTTAAACCTCCGTGGAAGCTGGTGGGAAACTATTATTATTGTTGTTGTTGTTATTCTAACTATAAAACCTGAACAAAACCTGCAGACGTGATGAGCAGGACAACCAGAAGCAGGAGCAGTCCAACCAGCTGTGTACGGCGGTCACAGGTGACCTATCCGCTGCCGTGTGTTGAGCTTCACTTCGCTCCAGCAGATGAAACGGATCATCAGCTGGAGTCCGTCCGCTCGGCTGAACGCCGTCCACGTAGAAGCTCAGCTCAGAAGATCAGACCCGGAGCAAAGCGGATGTGATCAATATATAATGAAGTCTTTCAGGTGTTACTACTGACACTCAGAGACACGAAGAAATATTTGAAATGAAGGAGCTTTCCTATAAAAATATATAACATAAAGTTCAAAAACAGTGTGAAAACTAAGTACTTTTGTTGCCTGAACATAACTAAGTACTTTTGTTGTGTTTTTGTTTTGTTTCTATTTTAATTTTTAAGTAACTTAAACCGAACCGAGATGTTTTTAACCAAACAACGTAGCTTTGTGGCGTTTTTCTTTTCCTTTTCTTTTGTTTCAGGTGCAGCGTTTGTTTGAAGACTTCAGATCCCATCAGGCTGCGTTCAAGATGCAAATATTTAAATGTACAAGCAATAAAAAAAAAAAAAAATGTATGCAACCTCCTGATAAACTTCAATCCTCCTTCCAGAAGAAGGAGATAAAAACCTTCCATCCGTCTGCATTAAACTGTCTTGATGGTGAGAAAAATAAAGAAAATCTCCAGAAAATAGACATCCAGTACTCCCTGTTGCTACGGCAACAGTCATAATACATAATCTGATCGGACCTTCACGTGAAGCTGGATTTTATACATAAACTTACACAACAACAACAACAATGTGAGAGCGGTGCGAACGGCCTCGGCGTGATGTCACGGCGTGGATGTTGTGATCCCGTCACCATGGCGACGGACCGGGCCGCTCAGCAGCTGCTGTCGCCGGTGGTTTAGTGTCGTGAGGCTCAAGGTCTGCTGACTGTTATTCACCAAGTGTAAGTGACACGAGCGTCTTTAAATAACGATGACCTCCGACCTGCTCCGCGGGTCACGTGACGCCTCTGAACCGTTATTTATCAATCACACATTATTCTTTATGAATCACACACACGGCTGTATGGTGGCAGAGATGTGGAGACCCATCAGGGTGATGGTTCATGTTTGTACAGCAGATGGAGACATTTCAGCTACAAAGCAGGTGTGTTTCATCTTATGTCACAAAAAGAAGATTTACTTTTATATTGTTATTATATATACAAATACATTAAGTTTACATTGAACCTTTTTTAGTTTTAGTTACATACATTTACAGTTTTTCACTGTTTTAAATCTTAGTGAACTGAATATCTTTGTGTTCTGGACTGTTTGCTAGTTTGATTTCCAAAAACTAAAGTAGTTTTTTAGCGTTTTTTTTTGTTTTGCCAAATCATGATTCATGATTTGTTTCGGTTTACAACACACTGACCTTTTCTTTGAAACTTTTAACTTTTGTAATGTTTGTTTTTGTCTCTGGTTTCATTTATGAGCATCAGTTGACAATAAGGTAGAAAATCAAAAGATGGAAAGTCACCTCATTTCACTCAAGAAAAACAAACCTCATCTCTTCTTTGACAGATCCTTAATATCTCAGTTCATCTCACTATTCATGATCAATCTAGAAATATCAATAATTTGATAGCCAGAGATCAAAAATACACAAACCTTTATGTCAACATTTCACTGTCAGAAAGTGAAGAAGGTTTTTTCTAAATCTACATAACGATTCACTCCTGAGCTTCGTTAACGTTCGGCACATTCCTCGTTGTTGGCTCGACAACCCACAACCTGGAAAACTGTTTCTATTCTCAGGAAGTTTTAAAGGTTCTGAAGTGAAGGTGGATCTGCTGATCTCCTGCAGCGGCTGCTGCCACCTGCAGGAGATCAGCTGAACTGCAGCTCTGTGATTCTACAAACAGACCAACTGCTTTTACATCAAAACATCTCTAACAAGAGCAGAAAAACATAAAGCTTATACACCAAAGAACAGAGCTGAAGGAAACAAGAGCCTCCATTTGAACTCTATACTTCTAGAGTACTACTCTTATTCTGTTGTTATTGAGTCATAACATCCTATTTTTCGTTAAATAATCAGCATTCTGTGTTTCTCATTTGGTCATAATTGTTAATAAAGGTCACTTTTCAAACTATCAAAATAATGTGAGATCTTAGATGTCTGGATTTAAGACCAGGGATCCACTTTATGAGTTTCAATCCTGTGTTGTGAATTTTGGATCAATAAATGTTTCCACTACTTGTGGCAACAACATTCTATTCACAGTGCAGGTGTTCTTAATGCAAAGCTGCATCAAGGTCATTGTGAGGCAAATAATACTTGAATAAAAAAAATTAAAAAAAGATTAATTTATGAATAAGCCCTGTGTCAAAATGTAGCTTTATACCTATTTGTTACCTTACATCATAAATCATACTTGTATCTAACAAAAGCTGAATGTTAAGTAGAATGTGGATTCATATTTTTGACTGAAGACAAATAAAACATATATTTTTAATCAAGTTTAAATATTGTTTTATCCATTATGTGTTATTATGATTGTAGTTATACATGTGCAGATCTAATGAGGACCCTGTGATGTTTGGCGACCGCTGAAGGACGTTGTATGTAATTATGAACAAAAGGCATTTATTCATTCTACAGTGAAAGTCATTCAATTCAGGAAGTCTCATTCAGAAAACCCTCCTCCAGTCAGCTGATCTTTGGGTCCAAATTTTATACAAAAATGAGTCTTGATTAATTGAATGACAGTAAATGATGAGAATATGTCAACTTTTGAATGAGAATATGTTAATATACGTTTTGCAGGAGTATAAACACTGTTCACCACAAACAGTGAAGAACATAGTGGAGCATTTAGCCGCTAAAGAGACAGATAGGAGGTGGTGGAGACCAAAAACAGAGCTAAAAGAGAGCGAATATTGGACTTCTATTCATCAGGTGACACAAACACAAAGACTCTCATTAACTTTATGAGCTGATAATATGTCATGTTGTGTTTTCAGATTGTTCTGCTGCCCCCTGGTGGCCAACAATCAATGAATGCAGCTTTAAAAAGATATATTTCTACATTGTCTGTGCTACTTCTTCTAAAAACCTTTAATGACGCCAAAAGGACTAAATGTCACTTTGTTCTGATTTAGAGCTAAATAAATCCAAAACCCTGACAGATTATGAAGACATGAAGAGAAAAACATCAGCCAAGCTCAACACGGAGACACAGAATGAATATAACTAAATATAATAATGAATAAACTCACCTCTCTGTTCGACCAGCCCTCCGGTGTTATGAATCCGTTGGTCGTCCGTCTGTCCGTCTGTGTGTCGATGACTCAGCAGTTAGACTCCATCAGACCTCCGTCCATCAATCCATCAGGTAATAATCCAACAGGTCGTTGACGAGACGTTTTTATTCCCTTCAGTTTGTCCAATAATTCCCCTTTTCTCCATCAGGTTTGGTTCAGAGATTCGTCGCTTTGATGTCTGAGCTGATTATGGAAACTTTAAACACATCATGTGACCTGTTGTTTCACTGTGCAATCCACAGAGTCCTTAATCTAACAGCAACTGATCACTTTGATCAATAAATATAAGGGATTTGCTCAAATTTGGATCGATTTTGGAGCTCGCCTCAGTGTCAGTATTTTTCTTTGGAAACAAAAAAATGCCAAAATTATTAAAAACATTTCAAGTAACTGAACACCTGATATTGACTTTGAATTCATGGCTTATGACCATTTTACATTTTGACTTTAAAAGCAACTGCATGGATACTTTATCGTGAAATTCAATCACAGATTTATCGATTGACATGACCAACAAGATTTTGTGTTTTTTTATGTAATGTTCAAAGTGTAATTTTGTGATAAGATGTATTTAAAACCAGCTGAGATATTAAATAAATAAATATCAGTTCCTGTATTGCATCAGTGGAGCTCAAAAACATCCAAAATAATATATCTTTCTTCAATGAATGTCACAGTTTTCTCTTTTAAATAAATAATGTACCTCTAACTGAAGAAATGTATAATTGTATAGCCTTTGGGAACCTGTAAAGGACGTTTATGGTTAATTCTTCGACATATGTGAAGCCTAAAATACCATAATATTAAAGCGATGGCTGGTTTCAGCTCAGGTATCCTCTCTGTGTGGACCACGGAGCTCAACAGGTCACGTGACTGTCTGTAAGTATTGCATCGTTTTCATCTGCTGCAGGTTGAAATGGTTCAGCTGGTTGAAGTCAAACAACATGGAGGCTTCCACAACATGGTGGTCTCCTCTCCTCAGCCTTCAGTCCTCGGCAGACAACACAGAGAAAAGTCTGAAAGGTTGCTATAGAAACTGCATCCACTGGAGGGATGCAGGGATGCTCCTCCTCCACACGGTGGCGCTCGTGGTTTGGGAAAAACAAAAAGAAGCTGCACCTGATAACGTTTCCACAAAGAGACCCTGTTTACTGAATGGAGGTGTGTGTGTGTGTGTGTGTGTGTGTGTGTGTGTGTGTGTGTGTGTGTGTGTGTGTGTGTGTGTGTGTGTGTGTGTGTGTGTGTGTGTGTGTGTGTGTGTGTGTGTGTGTGTGTGAGTGTGTATATATGTGTGTGTGTGTGTGACCATAATAAAGAGCACGTGTCTCTCCAGTCTCTATATTTGGGTTATTGGTCCTGTGTTTTCTCTGCTTCAGATAGAAAAAAAAAGCAAATGTAAACTTTAAACCTGCATCATTGTGGTAATAATAAATTACGCATTTACTAAGAAGAACATTAATCATGTTAATAATGTTAATAATAATAATAATAAAGTGCTACAATTGTGGAGGCTGATCCGTTCTGTGCGTCCTGCTCTCCAACTCGCGTAATGTTAGACCGGCTCATGGGATGGATGCGGGTCTCAGAGTCCGTCTGGTGGCACAAATAAGGAGCTCAAACCAGAGCGAGATGTTTACGGTGGCGTGAAGGTCACACGTCGGTGAGGGTCACACGTCGGTGAAGGTCACACGTCGGTGAGGGTCACACGTCGGTGAGCCTCCCGGTGTAGGCCCTGTGCGGGCTGGTGTTGGTGTAGTTGATGGAGTGCGCGTCCTCGCTGTCCAGGTAGTCGGACTTGGTCAGAGACGGGTTGCTGTCGGTCCGGTCGACCTGCTGGCCACACGTGACGTGCGTGTACTGGAACTGCTCCTCGTGCTCCGTCTCCCGGTGGTAGAAGTAGTTGAAGTTGGACACGATGACCGGCACCGGCAGCGCGATGGTGAGCACGCCGGCGATGGCGCACAGAGAGCCCACTATCTTCCCCCCGATGGTCACCGGACACATGTCCCCGTAGCCCACCGTGGTCATGGACACCACGGCCCACCAGAACGCGTCCGGGATGCTGGAGAACCCGGACTCAGGGTCGTCCGTCTCTGCAAAGTAGACGGCGCTGGAGAAGAGGATGACCCCGATGAAGAGGAAGAAGATGAGCAGCCCCAGCTCCCGCATGCTGGCCTTCAGGGTCTGCCCGAGGATCTGGAGCCCCTTGGAGTGTCTGGAGAGCTTGAAGATCCTGAAGACCCGCACCAGGCGGATGACCCTGAGGATGGCCAGGGACATGGCCTGCTGCCCGTTCCCCTGGTGCTCCGCCAGCTCCAGCCCCAGCGTGATGAAGTACGGCATGATGGCCACGATGTCGATGGTGTTCATGATGTTCTTGAAGAACGCGGGCTTGCTCGGGCAGGCGAGGAACCGCACCAGCAGCTCGAAGGAGAACCAGATGATGCAGAGGGTCTCCACGATGAAGAACGGGTCCGTGAACGGGTTGGGCTTCTTTGTGGTGCCGGTGCCGGTGCCGTTCCCCGCTGGCTGCTCCTCGAAGCTCCGGGCCTCCTCCCTGAACTCCGGCAGGGTCTCCAGGCAGAAGATGACGATGGAGATGAGGATGACCAGCACGGACACGATGGCGATGGCCCTGGCGGGTCCGGAGCTCTCCGGGTACTCGAACAGGAGCCAGACCTGCCTCTGGAACTCGTTCTGGGGCAGCGGGCGCTCCTCCTCCTTGATGAAGCCCTCGTCCTCCTTGAAGTTCTCGATCACCTCCTCTCCGAGCTCGTAGAATTTGATCTCCTCCATGAAGATGTCCACGGGCACGTTGACGGGTCTGCGCAGCCTCCCTCCGGACTGGTAGTAGTACAGGATGGCGTCGAAGCTGGGTCGGTTCCGGTCGAAGAAGTACTCGTTCCTCAGAGGGTCGAAGAAGCGCATCCTCTTCTTGGGGTTCCCGAGGAGGGTCTCCGGGAACTGAGCCAGAGTCCTGAGCTGCGTCTCGAAGCGCAGCCCGGAGATGTTGACCACGACTCGCTCGCAGCAGTCCTGGTTCTGGTTCTGGTTCTGGGCTCGGGTCTCCGGGTCTGCCAGTGCCACAGTCTCATCCAGGTTCTCCCCTGGCACCACTGTCATGTTTCCCCCCCCGGAGCCTCCCACCCTCGCTCCTCTCTGCGCGCCTCCTCCGGTTCCTCCGGTTCCTCTGTGCGTAATTTGGGAACCAGCCGAGCGGCTCCGTCCTCTCTGCGTGCTCGGTGTGTCGGCGTCACGTCTGAGCTGGTTCCACTGGTTCCACTGGTTCCACTGGCATCGTGTCTGCCCTCCACCCCCCACCACCACCACCACCACCACCACCTTCCCAGTCCACTGTAGTCTGGACTGTCGGTGTCACATTCACCGCATCTTAAGCAGGCTTTGTGCGTGTGCACGCTGTCTCACTGAGGGGGGGGGGCAGAAACACACATGCACACATAATGAATGATGCTCATGAAGAATACAACCCAGTTATTTCACAACAAACATGAGAATAATCCATATTTTAGGAGAGGATAGGAGGAGCGTGCACGCAGAGTCGTGCGTAATGAGGTGGCTCAGGCTCAAGGTTATCTCACCTGAGTGGTGGGTTTCTGCAGAAATGTGATATATTTGCAAATACGATCATGCAGGTATGAAGGGAGGCTGGAGGACGTGCACAGCGCCTGAAATGTCGTGCAAAAAACGCAATGTGCATGCAAGAAATGTAAATTTCATTCATGATTTCCATGAATGGATACCTGTGGCTCAGGGGTCTGTCCTCCATCCAGCCTTCCTTCCACCCATAGAGACACATAGAGGCAGAGAGGAGGCTCTGCGGTGTCACTGCAGCCGTCCTGTGCACCACTCTGCGTGTTGCATTGTGCACGAGGAAGCGTTGTTCTGCTCTCCTGCTGTGAGGAGAGGCTTCAGAGCAACACGTCAGTGGATGGAAGGTGAACACTGCTGCGCTGTGCAACAAGTGGAGAGGAGGAGGAGGGAGGGAGGATGATGATGATGATGATGATGATGGTGGAAAAGAGTTTCTGGGCTGCAGCTCAAAGCGGTGACGTGTTCTCCTGAAATAGCAGGATTCCTCTCAGGGCTGCAGGAAAAGTTTCTTTTCCCATGGAATGACCCGAGGGAGCTGCAGGGGAAAATACAACAACAACAAGAAACGAGATGACATGAAGAGATTTGCATCAAATCCAACAGAGAGGAGAAGAAGAAGAAACAGAGAGAGTCATTGAGGAATTATTAAACAGAAAACCTGCAAAGACAAAATATTAAAACGTTTTCATAAAAGGAAGGGAATGCATGACAACGTGCAACATGCAGCAAACTTCTTTACCTACAAATGTGGAAAAAACATAAATTAAAACACAATGAGATTCTGTTAAAAGATCTGTCGCCTCTGAAACACTGAAAACTAAAGGTTATGTACACTTCTTCTACACAAAAAGAATGTTTTATTGTATTAAACTCTGCAACATGTCAAAGCTTCAGATATATTTTAAGTTCCTTGCAATAAGGAAAAAAACAAAAACAGGAATCAAACACTGATGAAAGATGAATCAAAGCAACAGATAAACTTCACCAAAGAGAGAAGCTGCAGATGATTAACTTCTGGATATAAAAGTAGTTTGTAGTCCAACAGGAAGTGATCTTCACTGGTTCCTCCACAGCCAAAGAGATTATTCCATATGATTTGGATTATTACAGATAATAATCTCCACGTGTCAAACAAACACTTTGATTTATCCGCTGAGTAGAAAATAAGAGTTTGTTCACTTGTGTTGTCTGTCAGATAACGATAAAGTCATCCGTAGTTTTAATTATAATTATGAATTAAAATGTTTGCAAACTCATTCCAAGACGTCTCTCTGTGTTTGTCTTTTAAAGTCTGACTCAGTCGCCGGCAGACGACCTCTGCAGTCTGCCACTACCTCATTTCCTGTTTCCTGTGAGCTCATCGCCTCTGACACACACACACACACACACACACACACACACACACACACACACACACACACACACACACACACACACACACACACACACTGTTGCTAGCTTGTGTCTCTTAAATGTCTCTCCTGGTCTCTGGTGAACTCTCTGGCAGCTCGTGGTCCCGGTTTCGGTCCAGGTTTCGTGTTTCCTGAGGTTCTCTCTCCGTCTCAGGGAAACTTTAGTGTCACATTAATCTGACAAACATCTCGCTTCTTTAAGGGCAGCTTAAGAGTTTAACTTTTGAAGAAAAAAAAAAGAAAAAAGTAACCTTTTGGTTTCTCTTTGATGTGTTCTGACAGTGTTTGCAGTCGGGTTGTTCTTCACAATATCAAACAGAAATGTTCTGACCGTCTCCTTTAATCACTGAACAAACGCTTGCTGGTTTTCTTGGCAACCGCAGCTTTATTTACAAACGTTACATAACAGAAATGTGGCTTTTGGGGTCATACGGGACACGCACAGCGGCCTCCTGGGTGAAAGTCGTTGTTTGTTTTGTTGTCGTTTTGTTTTCATCCAATGGGAAAGAGTTCCAGTTACAACTAGAGGGCGCCACTGTTCTAAAGTACAGTCTTTTTAACGAAAGTTAAGAGATCCGGATCTAAAAATAATCAAGTTGTGTTTTTATGGTTAAAATAAGAAAAATCAACAGATTTTTATCTATTTCATTGTTTTTTACTCTCAAAGATTAATCTTGGTTATTGACTCAAAACAAATGTTGTGTTCTGGTAGAAAAAGCCTTTGTCAACTGTTTACATCCGCAAATGTCCACTCCACCAGGCTCTAAATACTACAATACCCATGAGCCTCTGCTGCTGTTGCAAAGGAGAAGAAGCCGGTCAAAGGTCTGAAACAGAGCGGCATCGAATACCGATCAGGTCTCTTTAAAGTACCATCTTTAGCTTCAGCTAACAGTTAGAGCCACAGGTTAGAGAGTTTAAAGCTCTGTGGTTGGATGTCTGTTGAGTGAGGTGCACCCTGGGAGTCGTAGTTAACAGAGGAGTTTAATGTGAGAACATGTTGCCGATGACCTCTGCTTGTTCGTGGACGTCACTGTTTTTCTGGCCGTGAATGGTTCACTGGTAGTCCCATCATCCTCTCTAAACACAATGTGAACGGAGGGGTTTCCCACCCTCTGAGGCTTCGGCTGTCACTATAATTTAGGATATTTTTAAACCGAACAGATCTGGAAAACGTACCAGAGGCATGGCATGAGAAATGTCTGAGATCTTGGAGGTCCTCCGGGTCGCTGCGCGCTCCGACATGGAAGTAAAAACATGAACCTCTACACACGTTGATTTAAGCAGGAAAGTTACAAGAGAAAACATTTAAAACATTAACCAGCCTCAATGTTGTTCCTACATCACCATCAACACGCTGTCGTTCATTCTGACTCTAGAGCCCCAAATGTGGATTCATCCGCCGCTGAAAATAGTCCCCAACAAAAGCACTATTACCTCCTGTGTGTTTGATAAGAAAACAGCTATTTTGCTGATAAAACTATCGTGTTTTTAAAGTGTTACGTCTTCAGTAGGAACCAATGAGCCTCAGACAGGAAGTCAGAACTGCTTTTAACTATAGCCTGTTGTTGACTTTATCTTTATTTATATGAATGTGGTTGTTAGCTAACCTAAGCTGGCTGATTCTGTATGTTTGTGAGCAATATTTCAATTAATTATATTTTTAATTTCCAGCTATGAAAATTCCTTCGTTTTCTTTTTGTGGTGTATTTTAGGCAATTTTGTCAAAAAATTCACTTTTGAACAGTTTGAAACATGTGGTTAACTCTGTAAATTGAAACTAAACAAAACAAAAAACGTTACAATTTACATGGTTATGTTTAGGCAACAATATATTTACGCATACACATATTTTAAACTTATTTGTGATACGTCAAAAAACAAATGTAATCCATGACAAAATACGTTTCCTTCAAGCGTGCATGTAGGCGTAACTTTAAGTAGACAGGGCTGATTTTAGCACCAAAGTGTTCATCAAAAGATTCTAAAAATAAAGAAGATTTGAAATACATTCTCCAACAACCTCTTTGAAACCTGCTTCAAATTACAAATGTGTGAAATTAGGACATGAGTGTGGAATGAACACATGACCTGGCCTCATAATGTAGGACACGTCCCAACTGTTAAATCTAACAGTGAACTTCAAATCAGTTTCTCCAGCAGATTTTGTTATGTTTCGGTTTGATATGTTCTGTGTCTCCCCTCTTGTGCGGCGGGGTTTGGCAGGAGGGCGTGGCTGGCTGCTGATCAGACACACCGGTTCTCAATCAACTCATCAGTCTCAGACTACATAAGCTTGGCTTCAACTCCACCTCAGGTCCAGATCACTCTGTTTCCTTCCACTAGATCAGATCTAGATCCTATAGTGTTGCCTTTGTGTGGTTTTGGGAGCTTGTTCTCATTCATGCTTTTTGTGTTGGTGTTTTAAGTGAATCTCTCCACCTGCCCTTTTGTTTGCTCTGGTCACAGATTTAAATTGAATGTACTTTGTTTCTGGTTGAATGAGCTGCGGGGGTCTGAAACCTGGTGCAGGATCAGGACTCACATTTCTAACATCACCTGAAAACAAATCATTCAGCAAAAAAACACAAAGTATTTTGATTGAGTAGTAATTGATTAAATCTTTAAGAAGTTATTTTTCAACGTGTACATTACGGTATCGTCCGCATAAAGCTGAACACAACATTCAGAAGAAATGGAGGGGAGGTCGTTCATAAAAATGGAAAAAAAGAAGTGGACCAAGAGTTGAGCCTTGGGGCATTCCACGTTGTTGTACTAGTGTATCAGATTTGCTTCCTTGTTTGTTTTCTGTAATGATGAGCATGTTAAATATGTTGCCTCATTAAGTCTCATTCATGAACGACAAATTTAAATAAAATGTATGCATATGTGTGACAACTCCTACAGTCCTAAACACGGCGCTCCAAATGTTTTGAGAAAGTCGAAGCCTAATTATGGTCACGTTTTGTTCCAAGCAAGTCTCAAATTCTTGCAGTGACTCCAAGACAAGTTCTCCAACACATTCGACCACATGTGTTGTTTGTTCTTCTCTCGACCCACAGGAGCGTTTCCTAAATTAACGTCCCGACCAGTTCAGCTCCTGAATCTGGGTTAATGTTTCAGGAGCTGATGAGGAGTTTCTGTCTCGTGGGAATCGATGGGAAGATTCTCTCCGTCAAATCTCAGACGAATAAACTGAAGAGGTTTCATCTCCACCAGTAAAAACGTAGAAATAATGAGACTCTGTAACCTGCAGCTCTAATGTCTCGCTTTATGATTTTTTGAAGAGGATCTAAAAAGGTTTAGCAGCAGTTTTTCACAACTCTGAGGAGATTAATTGGTTTAATGCATCTGGAGGAAACGCTGTTATCTCAGCAGCAGAGACATTAATCTTTAATTGAAGTCATTGACACGTCCGGATTCATTAACGGCCTGTGAACGCCTCGTTATAATTAATAACTGCACGGCAGCAACGACGAGAAAGAAAAAAAACGTGATTCAGTTTCTGGAGAAAAGGTTGAAGTAAAAGAACGTGTTTTTATATTTGATGACTAATTTGCTTTACGTTATGCTAATACGTTTATATATTTATATATGTATATTAGACGTAAGTACATATACAAGTATATAGGTAAATGTACCGGTATATAAATGAATGTACAAGTATGTGAGTAAAGAAAAACATGAAAACTAAAGTAAATACAAGAACATAAAGTGAGAAACCCGAGAAAGTAAATAAGTAGATTCTATATATTTTTCATGCTGTTGTTGCAGATGATGCAATAAATATATTAAATATGAAAACATTGTATGATATTTATATGTAAAGTCAAATTATATGAAAGTCTTTCATGTTTAATCAGTTTAATGTTGACTTCACACACAGGTTGATTTATTTTTCCTTATTCAATCGTCATTTATGACAATTTATGCATGACAAAACATAATAAAACATCCGTCACACAACACAAAATAAAATATGAATAGTATCCAGTTATAAACAGGTGAAAATAAAACTTTAAAAAATGTTAGTTTCTCAGTGACCTTCAAAATGTTTAAAATCCAATCAATGCACATGATGTTTGTTTGTTTGTTTGTTTGTTTGTTTGTTTGTTTGTTTGTTTGTTTGTTTGTTTGTTTGTTTGTTTACTGCTGCCGGCTCGGTGAAGGTGACTCCTCCGATAATGTGAGTGAGTCTCAGGATGTCACTGTTCTCCTGGGGATCCATTAGGAGATTACATGGTTCACTACCAGAGTCCCAGCATGCAACGTGATGGATTCCTTTCCTGCTGCGACCCCCCCCCACACACACACACACACACACACACACACACACACACACACACACACGCTGCTGGTTAATAGAGATCCACTCTAAATGTCAGTCTGTACAGTCTCACTTTTCATTTCCTCCAGTAGATACTTTGGTGAATGATTTAAGGTGGAAGTGCAGCATTGTAATGTTCCTGTCAAACCGTCACGTCGTGAACTCCCAAAACTCAAGTTATGAAAGCTTCAACAGCAATGAGTATTTCATCCATGGAAGGGAAACAGAAAATAAATCTAAAATCAATGAATTGCTCATCAATCTTAAAGGCAAACACCAACAATGTGCTGAAAGCTGAAAATAAAGATATTTACTGTCAGAATTCTACAATAAATGTTCCACACATTTATCAGGCTAGATAATCTGTCTGAGTCACATATTTGTATTTATTTAGATTGAATCTCTGAATTTATTCTTCTTTCAGGTCAAATGTGCTGTAAAGTTAAAGTTTAGAGGAAACAATCTATTTATCTACTTATTTTTTATCTATTTATTGATTGTTTATTTTGTTGTTTTATTTGTTTATATATATATATATTTATTTATCTATGTATGTATGTTTTTAATTATTCATTTTTCTATATATGTATTTATCTATTTATTTATTATTGATTATTTTTATTCATTTATATTATTATATTTTTATTTTTATATTATTATATTTTTATTTGAGAATTTTAAATCTATTTATGTAATTTTGGGTTATAATAAATAAAACATTTTAATTACATGCAGCGATTGAGTCTTTAACATGTGATGTTGTCTGAACCAGAAAATTTCCCTGATATGCTCTTATTGTCCACCAACAATAATGAATGTATTTATAGCACTATATACATACATATATATATATATATATATATATATATATATATATATATACACACACAGTGTTTTACTACACATACATCAGGTTTCTCTCTCCTACAAAATGTGCTGCTGTTTTTCTGCTGCTGTATTTGTGTTGATAATGGGGGGAGGGGCTGTTATGTATCGTGAATGTATATGTGTGTGTGTGTGTGTGTGTGTGTGTGTGTGTGTGTGTGTGTGTGTGTGTGTGTGTGTGTGTGTGTGTGTGTGTGTGTGTGTGTGTGTGTGTGTGTGTGTGTGTGTGTGTGTGTGTGTGTGTGAGAGATAGTCTGGCAGTTTCATCAACCATGCTAATAGAGTCTGGAGAGAGGTCGTGGCTGAACGTCTGCAGACGAACACAACAAACTGTTTATAGCGTTATAATGTTATTATGTTTACGTCCTTTTGTCTGTTGATGAGTCCTAAAACATCTGAAGAATTAAGAGAAAATGGAGGAAAATAACAGAAAAAAAAAGATATATATATTTAACACTGCAAAATACTGTTTCAAAATGTTGAGAATAGCACAAATAAGTTAAAGGATAACTTATTCACAGCCTAAAAACACAAAGTGATAAATATGATAATTAACTGGACTAATGGAGGCAGAATACCTGATTTTAACATCGCAACTTCATTATGTCCTTATCTGAGGATAACAAAGCTGTTTTTCTCCGGATAAAGAATGAAGTACTAAATCTGGAGAAAAAAAAGGCAGTTAGAATATTGCTTAAAGAAAAAAACAACAATGTTATTTCCAGACAAAACGTGTTCACCAGTTTGAAATAGAGACTAGGATTTCTGAGGTTTTGCAGATTTTTCGTGGCAGTTTTCTCTCCATATTTAGGATTATTCACAGCATTTAGCCAGTGTTTATAACACTCTGGACCCTTTACTGGCATCCCATAATAACTCACTCCATCACCTTGTTTCCTCTTCGCCTCCTTTCACCAGAGAACTTCACTATAGAGAAGCCAAGTCCCGCCCCTTCCTGTGTCCCACATGGGACCTTATTTTGGAGAGAATATGTAATAATTAAATGTTCATATTTCACCTCCAGTCTGAAGTGAACCAGGTGATCTGGATTAGACCCGAAGGAACCGTGTTCTCCAGTCTGAAGTGAACCACCAGATCAGATGCTACGCAGATGATACATAGTTGTTCATCTTGCTCCTTCCTATACCTGCAATCTGCTGATCTTCCATAAGGAACCTATTCACCATTCCAAAATCACGACTGGTCACTAAAGGCCTTTGCTGTCCGAGCCCTAAAGCTGTGGAACTCACTTCCTGGAGATCTAAGGCCGTAAATTCAGAATCCTCCATGATGTCTCTTCTGAAGACTCACTTCTACAGATTGGTTTATTCTTACATCTAACAGATTGTATTTGTTGCAGATGTACAATCTTGATCCATCTTGATTTACCTTTTTAAAGCTGGATCTTATTTGCTTTCATGTTTTTATTTTGAAGCACTTTGTAACTTTGTTTAGGTGCATATAGGTGCTATATGAATAAAGTTATTATCATTAATATTATTATCTGCTCCACACGCAAGAGGAACGATCCAGATATGGGACTCGTCCAGCACATGATGTGAACGCAGCCACATGTATTCATATTTTCCTGGAGAGCTCTTCTTCTATTTCTGCTCACAAGTTTCACACACCCCCCCCCTCGTCCATCAATAACTTTTATCCACAGCAGCACGCGGCAGGCGCTAATGCGACTAATTCATGTTTGGGGGGGTGGTGGAACGGTGACTGATGGATGCAGATTCCTGGTCCTGTCCTAAAGCAAATACTGAGTGTCCTGAAAAGCCTGCTCTTATTTTTAGGGCCTGACTGTGTTTTTACGTAACGGGTCACAATAAGAATAGCTCCATCCATCACTGGGGCGGCAGCGTCCAAACACTCTGGGAACGCTGGGATCAGAAAACAGCTCCGTGTGCCAGAGAGGCCCCGCCGCCAAGACCACGTTTCCACTTCTACCCTCCAAAACAAAGCGCTTCACATTCAGAGGCGGAGTTATTTTACTGTACTGCATGACTGGAACTTTCTACTTGTTGTACTTTTTACTCTATTCTTCTGAAGGCTGGAGTTTTGGGGTTTGCAGCTCTGTGACCTCTGCAGGTTTGGTTTCAGGAATAAGAGTTTCTCATTAAAGTATTTTCAAACTAAAAGTTAAATAAAATAATGATGTTCATGCTTTCATAATGATGTCAGTCAAACAAAGAACTAGATATTTGTCTTACCTCTTAAGTGAGATCTGCGGGTAAAAGTGCTGCATTCATGAGCAGCATCAGTATGGTGGTTTTAGTTTTAAGTAACAACCCAGTCACTTGAAAAAAATTGTTTTTTAAGTTTCTGCAAAGCTAAAATAATCATTTTCAGTTTAAGTGTACACTATATATGGAATATTTTCTCCTCTTTCCCTTACTGTCAGACAGCTCTTTCTGACGGGGAACTGAAGCTGATGTCCATGCCCACTTCAAAGACACCAGTAATCTGACCTACTGCTGAGTTGAAGTTCCAGATGGTTTGTTACATAGAAGCATCTGAAAAGCCGTCGTTGGCAACTTTTTGGGAAAGGGCAGGCACTTGCAAAAAGTACTTATGATTGGATGAACATCTGTCAATAAAACATCTTAGAAGCCAATAAGGAGAAAAGATAAAACATGTGTTCCATGTAGAAAAGCCTTCAGTGTCTTTTCTTTGCTCTTCTTTCAATGAAGAAATACTCTATAGTTCTGATAAACACTTATGCTATTTTAGCATCTATGCTAACCTTTTCAGGAGTCCTCTCACACACCTAAACCACGGCCCGAGTTGCCAGTAGCTCCTCACAGGAAACCGATTGGTCCGCTAACAAATGCGTTACTTGAAGCCTAAACAGATGGATTTTCTTGTGATATGTGATCCTGGGTTCTGGTGTCTACTGCTGCCTCCACCAGTCAGTTAGTTTGGATCACCAAAGTCACACAATAACAAAAACAAATGGAGGCGGCAGTAGACCAGCAACTCCTGTGTTCTGAGAGGTAAAATCACTGTTTTTGTTAATGGAGTCTTGTGACTTTCTAGAGAGCATAGATAACAGCTTCAATACCCCAACAGAAAGGCTGAACTCAAACACTGTCAACAGTGATTATGAATAAGTACCTCATAAAACCCCAGAAAACTGAACAATCCCTTCAAGTTCTTCTATTTGATGTAGAAACACTGACTCAGGGGCTCGCTGGTGGAGACTCTGAGGTGGCAGCAGGCAGGTTGTTCTCCGATGGAGGTGATTACATAAATGCTGGACGGACACTCGGTGCCCGGCGGCCTGCAGACCTGTGCCAGCTCCGGGCCATGTGGTGAGGACGGCCGGTCTGGACAGGAAGTGACTGACTGCAGGACGGTGACTCTGCTGATTCAGGACTGAACCAGCACAGAAACAGTTCTGGAAAATATCTGGTTATTTTTCTTTTTACTCTGCAGGAAACATATTGTGAGAGGTTGTATTTGCATTATCGTAGTCAGGCTGACTAACAGCTGACTTGCCTCATACAAAACAGAATTATGGATTTGTATAAATTCTTATAAGTCACAAGCACTGCTTTCAATCCCCGAGAATACCTGGACAACTAATGGTCACAGGAGCTTGTCCTCAATAGCCAAGAAAAGCACAAATCAGTGACGATGTCCATAATTTAACTTGTATAAAATAGCATTCACGCTGATCCAAAACTTCCACCCTGCAGAAGAGATAATAACAAATTAGATTTGATATTCAATCATTGAACTCTGTCTGTATGCAGATGATTTAGTGTTTTCAGTGAGTAAAACAATCTGTTTTTGTCAAGGAAAACATGCTCTGCCGTTAATATATATTTAAATGAGGTACTTGTCTATTGGACAAAAGCCACAATAGACATCTGAGTAGAAGTACTAGTGGAAGAAGTATTCAGATCCTGTACTGCAGTAAAAGTACTAATACTCAACAAGTAAAAGTCCTACTTTCGAAACCTTGAGTAAATGTATTGATTGTTTGCTAAACTGTTTTCCTGTTATATCTGATGTTTATGTTGCATTAATGTTCGTGTTGCATGTTTTTTTCTGGTTTAATCTACATCAATGCCTCATATTCTATAAGATCATCGTGTTTTTCTAGCATTGCTGTCCTGGAGATCCACTTATCCAAGAAGAAGATCAAACCCCTGCTGTTTGTGCAGTTTGGTTTTTAAACTTCATTCCTAGAAGTCACACAGAAAAAGGGGTTGCTGGTATTTAGATTTCCGTTTCATGCGTCTAGCACCTCGTTATAATTGCTTCTCCTGAATGCCTTTGATTGGGGTCATCTCTCTGTGGGTAATTGCAATAATTCTATTCTGCCCGGCTCATTATGTAAAGCAGAGACGCTAAACCATCACAGAGAAGAGGAACAAAGAAAATGTCTTTTCACTGGTCAGTGTGCAGCCAAATACCTGAAGATACAGGAAATGACTGAGATATGTTAAAGTCTAATTAATCAGTTAATGAAAAATCAATTGTTTATGTGCTTATAAACATTAGAAATGACCAAAAAGGTGTCAATAACTCATAAATTTGTTACAAAGTGTATTATTATTTATTTATACATTTATTATATAAATAGTAATAAAAATACAATTATGTATGTAATTATTATTTATAATAAATGTATGTGTCTGAATACATGTTGCTGGTCAGTCAGAAGCTACCTCTCCACCTTCTTCACCTCATCTTCATCTTTCAACTCTTCAGGACATGTTTTGTTTTGTCGATAATCAGCATTCGGATATTTGAGTGAAACCAAATTTGCTAAACGATACAAAATATTCAGACACACGACCGTCAGAAGAAATAATAATCACAAAGACAAACAGAAGCAGGATATCAGTATTCATCTCTGTGGATTCATTCTCTGGCTGCTCACACTCTCAATATGAGCGATCCCAATAAATAACACACCAGGTCACCTTCAACAGTTCACCTGAATACTAAACAGCTGGGAGACATTCATGTTGGTCCAATTAGATGTGAATCACATACGTTCTCCACACTGGCTCCCTGTAGGAGCATCCAGTTACAGACTCTGGTGCCTACAGGGCAGTGAGAGGAACAGCTCCTTCCTATCTCCAGGCCATGAAGCCCTACACCCCCCCACCACTCCTCTCTGCTGCCTCGGGGCGATTGGTTGCCCCGTCGCTCAGAGGTCCCTGCAGCCGATCCACCCGGTCACAGCTTCTTTCTGTCCTGGCCCCTCAGTGGAGGAATGAACTCCCCACTGACCTCAGGACAGCAGAGTCACTGCCCATCTTTAACCTCACCTCTTCAAGAAGTACTACCCTGAGCCTTCCTCGTAGCACTTATTGACTGATTCAGCACTATTAGTTTACTGCACTTATTGATCCTATTCGTTTTTGTGCACTTATCCTATTCGTAGTAGTTGTTGCAATTATTGTTTTCGTAGTAATCTGCCTCTGCACTATACTTTTGCTCTGGTTTATGCTTTAAGATGCTTGTTTAAGAAAGGAGATGCACTGATGACTTCTGGTGACTAGTAGTTCTCTTGAATACCTATGTTGAATACACTTCCTGTAAGTCGCTTTGGATAAAAGCGTCTGCTAAATGACTGTAATGTAATGTAATGTAATGTAATGTAATGTAATGTAATACATATTTACATTTCACATCACAGCTCTTTGTCATCTTTTAGATTAATATTAATTTGAGGTTACAGGTTTCTTTAACGGACAAAATGAACCGTGTGTTTGAGTCTCGTTCTTCCTCTGATTCTGCCACACAGCGGACGGAAACAAAAGAGGATCCACGGCGTGATGAACCTCTAAAGCTCCGATCTCACGGGACGACTTCCTGTTATGTTAATTAATGAACGGATAATGAAATTAGCTGAAAAGAACAAAGTGGAACGAGGTCAAAAGATTTACGAGCTTCTAACTCAGGAAACTGTGTCACCTCTCTTCTTCTCAACTTTTACATCAGACAGAATCATAAATATTAGTTCAGATAAAATCATCTTCTATGATTATCTGAAGTTGGAATGGTTTCCTGGTTTCCTGACCCCTGATTGGCTGTTAGATGAATAATAATATGAAAACATGCAGCTTTCTGCTTCATAACTCGTAATAAGAGGAAATGTCTCGGTGGCTGCTTCCATTAAACAAAGTGTGAGGTGAGGAGAGACGAGCAGCGTCATCAGCTCGTCCTCTTTGGACAGATTCCATCACAGCGTCCTCGCTTTCCTCCGCTGATGGACCATCGACCTCCGACTTCAATCTCTGACCCTCGTGTCTTGGATCGGCCCGCGGGCGTCCAGCAGAGCCAATCAATCACAGCCGGCCGCTCGCTGGCAGGCCGTTACGGCCTCTATTACCCATCAACCACTGGGCTCATCAGCAGCTCACATCATCTGTCTGAATGATCTGCTGCAGCGACCTCATCCCATGTGACCGAACCGATGCTCTCTCTTCAGCAGCATGATGAGGTGACGAGAGACGAAGAGAAACACACACACACACACACACACACACACACACACACACACACACACACACACACACACACACACACACACACACACACACACACACACACACACACACACACACTCAAACATATGTGTCTTCAACATGGACGAGTGTTCGAGTAAAAGGAGGAGATGAGGTCACACAAAGACCAAAGCAGGAGCCAAGAATTTAATTCAACCTTCAATCTTCTGCTATTTATAAGACAGTTTTATAAATTTGTGCGTTCTCACATTAAAAAATATGCTATCTTAATATACTATCATTGTGTTCTCACATTTTAGAGATCTAGTTCAGAACCTCTTTTAATGTTCAAAGTCAGATTATATCTCCACAAACAAACCTTGACTTCTGCATGAAGCAGCAAGATGCTCTTGTTTGATTGTTAATCATCTTACTCCTGTGTCCTTATTTATTAAGTTATCTTCAGTTTTGCTTTTATTTCTTTTTTACAGCTTTACTGCTAAATGTTTATTATTTTATTTATTTGATTCTATAAAAATTATTAATTTTATTAATTTTTTATTATTATTTTATTTTATTTATTTAAATCAGATTTCTTTTGTTGGTCGTGCCTCTTTTTTCATTCTTTTTCATTTTATTTCTCTTATTTCTTTAAACACAACACAGGCAGTATCATACGCACATTTTTCATTCTTTTTTTGCATTTTATTTCTCTTATTTCTTTAAACACAACACAGCCAGTATCACGCACATCGCTTCAGCAATAATCAATAACTCTATACAATCTGACACAGTGACTATTCTAACAGTCTGGACCCAACAAAGACACAACCCGACCAATCAGAGCACATCTAACTCTTCATTCCGACTGAATAAATGTCTTCTTCATTCTCTGCTTGTGTTCGGACCGTTTCATTTGGTTGCATTGTTTCCTTCCAGCGTGGGAGACGGAGTGACGGAGTTCATTCTGTGGGCAGATGTATGTAAAGAAGTACATGTTGCATAAAGAGCAGAAGTACTTCAAGATAAGAAAAGTGTTTCTGCCGAGCCACAAACCAAATCAATAAACTGCTGAGTGGCTCATGAAGGTCAGCTCGCTCTTCACTTCTGAGAACAGGCTGAACAGACGATTACATTTATTAACCATTAAATTACTTCATAAACTCGTCTGCACATTTACCCACTGAAGAGCACACAAGCAGCCTAAAGTAAGCATCAAAAGAAGTCGAGTTTTAGAGTTTTTTAGCTTCTTTTAGCTCTGTTTTTGGTCTCCACCACCTCCTGAGAAGAATATCTGTCTCTTTAGCTGCTAAATGCTTCACAAAGTTTACCAGCTCGTCTCTAACTGAGTCTGTCTGCTGTTTGAGAATGTACCAGGAAATTTGCTGAACAAACAAAACTCGGAGATTAAAGAGTCTAAAATCATCTTTGACACATTTTGTCATTTAGTTTGAACTAAATCACAGCGTGTTGAGCTTCAGGACGTTAAACAGACCGAGGCTCTACATTAAGTCTTTATGGAGGAAACTCTCGGAGCAGAACGACTGCTGACTGCTCCACAAATATCCTCCGATCCTGATTACAGCTTCTGGATGAAGCTTTAAAAGATGTTTTCATCTCCAGGCTCTCCGTCCTCCTCTGGCCTCCTGCTGAGACGGGTTAGAGTTTGTTCTTATGGCCTCTGGACTTCTGCAGTGCGTCTTTCACATGATAATCAGAGCTACAGCGTCAACACCATCTGGCTAAACATTGATAATACTTTATGTTGGATCAGCCGGACGTTTTCAAGTGATTTTAAAAATGTTTTATTATGTCTGCAGTAAGTTTGTTTTCGTCGTGTAGTCACATTGCTGCAAAGTCAGACAACTCTGATTTAATATGAATAATGTCTAGAACATTGTCCACCATTCAAATTGTTCACATGCTCACAATGCAAATGAACACTGTTACATTCATTCTTATTTCATTCAGTATAATGACAATAAAGAAGCTTAAAATAGACATTTAAACTGCACATCTAAAGCTTTGGCTGGTAGACACAAATTCCCCATAATGCATTCAAACATGTGGGCGTTCAAAGGCTCCAATACTCCAATGTCTATAAGTTGAAGTGTCTTTGAGCAAGACATTGACCGCTCCCATGTGGGAGTGTGTGGAGGAAAAACTGTACGTGTCTTTGTGCAAAACTTAAACGGGAATGAAAAGATACAAAACAGACCAAAAATAACATTCATAGTCTCATGAATATACACTTGTTTTGCATCCCAATCTGTTTTTAAGCTGAATGTTGCATTAATGGAAAAGCTTCGAAAACTTCTCTCTGATTTTTCTGGTGTTCAGAGCAGCTGTGATGATGGAGGAAGCAAAAGGCGAGCTGGAGATAACAATTAAGCCTCCTGTTCTGATCTTCCTGTCCAGAGGACGGTGATTATCTGAGGCTGTGCTGGAGGGAACAGAGCTGTGAAGACTGGAGGAAGAAAAACACAGTCATGATATCATGATGTCATGTTGACTCATCGCTATGCAATGATGCTAAAAGACAAAAAAGAGAGAGAGACACAGAATGACAACAAATGACTCAGTTACTCTATTGGTGCTTATTTTTTAGGAGTTTAGGTTTTGCATCACTTTGTAGTTGTTTATATCCGTTTGTGGTTGTTTCATGTCTCTCTGTAGACATGTTGCATCTCTTTTTGGTCATTTTCTGTCTCTTTGAGGTTGTTTTGTCTCTCTTTCTAGTCATTTTTCATCGTTCTGTGGTTGTTCTCTGTCTCTTTAATGGAATTGTGTGTCTTTGAAGTTGTTTTCTGTCTCTTTCTAGTAATTGTGAGTCTCTTTTTGGTTGTTTTGTGTCTCTTTAGTCATTTTGCATGATTTCTTGGTCGTTTTCTATGTCTTTGTGGTTGTTTTATGTGTATTTATGGTGGTTTTGTATTACAGAGTTCTCCCTCATGTCAGTATTATATTTTTATATATTTTTGTTAACACTCATCTTTCCTCAGATGTAATAACTTCTTTTCTTTTTTTTATATTAGCTGCTGGTGATTGACAACTGACCACGCCTCCCTCTGAGTCCAGTAGGAGGCGGCTGACAGATGTGACAGATGTGACAGATGTGATGGATGGTTGGTAATAAACTGTTTCCTAACAAATGCTGAAGATTTTCATTTCACAGAAAGCAGCATCAGAACTGAGACAGGAGGAGAAGCTGCTGATGTGAGGAGGCTTTTATTATCACGAAGGGGAAGCCTGGTGTCACCCTGGGGGGGGGGGATGTCCTTGTCAAGCACCTAATTACCTGCAGCATGAGTGGAGGGGGGTAACACTGAGTCCTCTCATATTCTTATTTCCTGAAGTCATTCAGTGTGACACCTCGCTGTTTTACCAGTTCATTAGTGAAACTCATGTTTAAATCTCTGCTGCAGGAAGTTAAAACCTTTATTTAGATTAATAAGATAATTAAAAACCAGTGCTGCAGGATTGAGATGTTTTTAGTCCATTTTTTATGTCTTTGTTTTTTGGACAATTTGATCTGATTTGGGAGACTAAAACTGGACGTCCTTCCTGCTGAGGATGCAGCATCGACTGTTCATAAGAAGTAGACGTAGTCATCGTGACGTGTTGAAGCCTGGGCATTTGGCAGTTTTGCTGCACCAATCTTGAATTACGGCCATCAATGTTGGCTCTTTTTGCATCCAGTGAACAGGAAGTGACCATATATGGACTGAGGAGGAGTGACGTAGAGACGCCGTATACGTCTCTGGTGTCGACCTGTCAATCAGTGTGTAGCCCCGCCCTAAAGCATCCCCTGCTTTATGGTCTGTTTGACTCTAAATGGAGCATCATTTACTAAATGAACATCATGCTGTATTGAAGAAGACTTGAAACTAGAGATTGAGACCATAAACTCATGTTTACAATGTTTACTGAGGGAATAAATCAAGAGAGAAGTAGAGTCATTTTCTCATAGACTTCTATACAACCAGAGGAGTCGCCCCCTGGTGGACAGCAGAGAGAATGCAGCTTTAACACAGGAAGACTTGGATTCCGGAGGTTGACGCGAGTTCACAGACCGGGTGCGGCTGCAGTAATTCACAGTGTTAAGTGGTGTGACTCCACAATGGGAGTCTTTTAGCACAACAATTATCACTCTCGGCTTTCAGAGCCGCCATAATTCATTCATAATATCTGTGCATTGACTATAGAATAGGATGATTCAACTGCATTGATCTTCTGACAGATATATAGAGAGAAGGATTCACTCTGGATTGATCAGCCATCAATAGGAAATCATCTGTATTTAAGGCAGTAAATTGGGTACAAAGTGGGTAAAACTTTGCATGCATTATGATTCTAAAATCAGTTCATTTATGTCTCATAATGGAGATGATTGGGGGACAGGTGGTGCATCATGCAGTCACCCCTCTAACTTTAGACTCCCTCCACCACCAGCAGCATTCCTGCCGCTCCTCCCGCTCCAGGAACAACAATAACGCGGGTCGGATGACGGACGCTGTCCCACCGCCAAGACCTCCACCTCTCTCTGCACCTCTTTCCTCCACCATGTGACCCCCCCACCCCACCCCTAAAAAATAATCCTAACACACACTTGTTACTGTCACCATCATGTAAACACAAAGGCAAAGCATCTTAACTTCACTGCTCCTTCAGTTTTGATCACTTTTTATGAATTATTTCAGTTCAGTCTGAAACATAATTTACATTTAATATGGTCCTTTAATCCTTACATGTCTTTATTATGATATAAAAAGCAACTGTAGAATAGAGTGTTCATCTCTTTGTGGGCATTTCGCCTCTCTTTTATGTCTTTCAAAAAAAAGATTTATGATAACTCTATGTGAGATTGTTACAAGATTGTTAAAACTTACATAAATAGTGACATTTTAAAATTAAGATTTTGATGATAATATCCTTGAAGACAATTATTTGACCTGGAAAATCTCAACATGATATTTTCAGTGTCTCATGCTGAGTTATGATTTTTGGCACATCTGTTTAATGAGTGGGCATCTTTTTCCAGGAAAGCTACTCCGAATTGAGCCAAAAATAACATGGAAACTGACAAAAAACGATTTGAGTCACGTCTGATTTTTGTCAAATCTTGCTTCCCGTTAAGCAGAAAGCATCAACATTAACAAAAACCAAAGCAGAGACATGTTGACTGGATGTGGTCGAGCAGAAGAATCCTGCTGACTTTAGCTTTAGCTCCAGTTAGAGTTGACTTCTCAGTGAGTCACGTCCTCCACAGCATCGTCACTGAACCTCAGACAGAGCTCACATTGATTCTCAGTCCGGGTCCTGGATCAGGACTCTGAGTTGAAGGTGTTGCTGTGCTGTAATTGGCTGCTGTGGTTTCCTGGCGGCGCTCAGAGCTGCTGAGGTAAACACCTGGTTAAAGCTCTGAGGTCTGCTGGAAGAAAACAAGAAGAACTCCAGAGAGGAGCTGCTCCTCAGCTCACAACACAAACTGAGAGAGAGCAGTCACAGTGCAACGTGTTTCAGTTAGTGGACAATAAATCAAGGCACTTTACATTTTCTATTAACAGGAAGTGGTTTTGTTTACAGTTTTTGGTATTTTTAAGTCAACAAACAAAATCATTTTACGTTAAGATGATTTTTTCCTCAAATTGTTTACAAAACTCTCTGAAAGTGAACTCTCAATACAATATACACACTCATATAGATTATATTTGTGTACAATTCAAAAATATTGGATTTTGTTCTCTCAACAGAACTCCCAGCCTGTTCCCACTATTATGGAACATTTAATTGAATTTCTATGAACATATAACCACTTATTCACATTATTCACTTGCGAAGGGCAAAGAAACTTCCTGTCTTTTCAGCAAAAGTAGTTCGTAAACATCCAACACCTGAACAAAAAGTTCTGCATGGACTCAATGCAAATATTTTAACTTGCAAACAAAGACAGTAAGCAAACGTGAAATACTGAAGTTTTAATTAATAAATAACACATCATACATTTCTGCTTCTGACTGTCTTAGCCTCAAAGGCTTTCTGGTTTGATTTAATATTTATATATTAACATTAAAGTAAGATACTTTACTTGATTATTAAGGTCATGTTCAAACAAAACCCCAAAACAGCTGTTTATTCAGGTTAACTGCTCCGACTCTTCTCAGCCGATCAGACCTTTCTAGTAGTAGCAGGTGCACCTGTGGGTGTGAATGTGAGTGTGAATGGTTGTTTGTCTCTATATGTCAGCCCTGTGACAGACTGGAGACCTGTCCAGGGTTCCTTCAACCATTGAAATAGGAAATATAGTTACTAAACCAATCTGCAGCCACATTCCTTCACATAACTGCTCCTTTATTTAACAGTTCATATCATTCATCTCACAGAATGATGTTGAATTCAACACAGAGCTGCTTTATTCTGGTTTGGATCTTTGATATAGAAGTGAGTGGTGTTGGAGTCCCTCATGGCTTTATTGTAGGTCCTCTCTTCTTCTGTGTTAACGGCTCCTTTACTGGCAGCAGCTCTTTCTTTATGATCAAGTTGTTCTGTTTTTGATTATTTATTGATTAACAATAAATTATTAACTTCCATTTAACCTTAAAAACTGGTTCCTTTTTTAAGAGTGAATAAAGAAACGGACTGTGTTTATTATATCATTTATTATCGTTATAACCAATTTAAGAAAGCTACTTTTTCATAATTTCCTCCCTTGTATAATTTATTCATCACCATTTACTGCATATAATCTTGTTTGTTCCCTTAATTAATGTGCATTCAGGGAACTTCTTCATGGATAAAGGCTCATGGACTTCTCTACCGTTGATATCTGTTATTGATCAGAGACTCTCTGAGGGAGGAGGTGCAGTAAACGGCTTCAGAGTGAAGGTTCATGACATGATTTATGGCCGTTTAGATTGAAAGTGAGCACCCCTGCCCCCACCCTTCTGCCTGCAAACAGCACATACATGTGAACACACACACAAACACACACACGCACATACACTCAGTGTGATTGCAGTAATGCAGTGGAGCGTTGAGGAGAGCTCGTCCTCGTCTTTTCAGTGAGGAAGAAGAGAGAAACGTCTCTTCTGCAGTCAAAGTCAATTTGACACCAGATCTCAGAGGAAATGGTGCAAATCTGAATGAAACGGACAGATTCTAGATGAAGCTGTGATGCAACGAAGTCTGCAGACGTTCACGCTCCCAGAATGCTGATAATGATGCTGGAGGGATGTTTGGGATTTAAAATACAATCTCTTAAACAAAAAGGACTGTTTGTTTGTCTGTATGTATGTATGTATGTATGTATGTATTTATGTATGTATGTATGTATGTATGTATGTATGTATGTATGTGTGTATGTATGTATGTATGTGTGTATGTATGTATGTATGTGTATGTATGTATGTATGTATGTATGTGTGTGTGTATGTATGTATGTATGTATGTATGTATGTATGTATGTATGTATGTATGTATGTATGTATGTATGTATGTATGTATGTATGTATGTATGTATGTATGTATGTATGTATGTATGTATGTATGTATGTATGTATGTATGTATGTATGTATGTATTTATTATTATTATTTATTATTTATTATTTTATATATATATATTTATTTATTTTATTCATATTTTTTTACAATAGGTGAGTATGTGTTGACAGATTTTAATAATATTTTGTTGAACCGTAGGCCATAGACAAAAGAAACATTTTCTCTATTTTAACGTTACAAACGTTGTTTTCTAACAACAAAAAAGCAAACAACGTACATCTCATCTTTATCACATTATTGCTTTAACTGCTTTTTCTTATGTCTAAATGTAAAACCGATAAAGACTACAAAGTGCAAAGAAAAGTAAATCATCCAGCAGAAAAAAATATGATTTATAAAACGTTTTACTCCACTGTCATTAACAGCTGAGGCTATTAAAAACAAAATCTACATTTCCACAGCATCAATTCCTTCAGTAAGGATATTATCAATATGACCAAACTAAAACACAATTTAATATTTACATAATAAGAGATTCTACAAGTTCACAAGACTTTTTAATACCACATATATTGCAATAAAATACCTCTTTTTCGATCATAAAGGCCAAAGTAAGCACATGATATCCCATATATCTGTCCCAGCAGAGTAGAACAAAAGTAACTGATGATATAATTAATGAAATAAACACGGACGAGACAGAAGATAGATGTATTTAAAGGATAACCGATAGAAATTATACGTATTTGCTATCATCGACAATTGTATATATTGATGGCCCATAATCAATAGCATTACTGCCCCCGACATGTCAGTATTACACAGTATTCATATTTATATTTTTAATGACTTTTCTAAACCGTTCTTGGTCGTCAGTGAGGCGATGGGATCTACTTTTCTTTTCACCATGATTAAAACTTTTTAATGTCATCACATCAGTTTTCAGGTGAGGGCTTCCCCCAAAGTGAAGGCTGCCCCCCCCCCCTCTGATGTGTTGGATGGTGACGTTGTCATTGGCTGACAGCAGGTCTGTGACTCTGTGAGACGTTTACTGCCCGCTGCCTCCATAAACACCTTCTCTCTGATTGACGGGAAGATTATTTTTATTTCCTCCATTTATTAAACTTTAACAAGTCAGCTCAATAATTAGCTGGCTGACGTCACTGATTGTAGCCGACCAGTGAAGACACATCTGGTTTTGTATGAAGACAGGTCAGAGTGTTCTGTTTTTAACACTTTCACTGTTTAGATATTGAGCCATAATCCAGTTAAAATGTGTTTGTGGCTGTGAAACATTGAAGGAGTTGTTGGTGCAATAATATATAAAGAACTTAAGAGAAACTTTTGACACTTGTTTCACAGAGTTCCTCTTAAAAGAAAAGGCAAAATTCTTCTCCTGCCTGTTAGTGGCATGCAATTTTACTTAATTTACGAACCTATTTTAAGCCCAACTAAGATGCCTTTCCTAAATCAAACTAAGTGGTTTTGTTACCTAAATATAACCAAGATGGTTTAACGGTAACAATGTGGTGTTAAACACATAAAAAGCCTAAAAAGCGTGATGATTACACGATGTCGTTCTATTTGTTTGCCTTCCCATGAGATTGAATGGAAGAGTGGTATCAATAAAAATTGAATACCTTTTTCTCAGTTGTGATTTCTGGTGTCCCTCAGGGCTCTATTCTAGGTCCTCATTTATGTATATTAATTATTTACCTTTTAGAATGTGTGTTTGAATGTATGAAGATTCCTGTCTATGTTTGCTTTGGATTTACTGTAAAAAAGAATGAAGTAAATTGTAAATGAGGCTCTCTATGGTCCAAAGCTTTCTCTGGAATGGCATTAAGAAAAGTGAGGTGTCAGAAAAATGAAAGAACATCAGTTTTAACAGACTTTGATGAAAGCCAAACCAAAGACTGTTAAAAGTCCTTAAAAAGTCTGAAAACATTCTGAAAATGATCTGACCTCTTGTCACACTATTTAAAAATCTACTTTTAAATGATTCCATCACCCTAAGATCTACAACCTCGCCTTTTTCTACCAAATATAAACATCAGACTTCTTGAAGTGTCACTCCTTTTAGAAAGGAGAATTTGCACAACATATACTGGTGAGTTTTATTTAAATAACTAACATCATATCTGCTCTGCTGTTACAGTGAAGTCTGTTGTTCCAGGTGTTTCATTATGAAAACGTCTTCGTTATCAGTTCTTTAGATAAACCTCCTCCTTTGGACAACACACACACACACACACACACACACACACACACACACACACAGCTTCTTTAATAACTACATCCGCGTTAGTTTATCTTCAGTCCGGCCTGTTATACAGATGCATTTACATGAGTAAGCAGCAGTAAAAGACCTTTCTTTGTTTAAGAGGAGTGATTAGTACCGTTCCTATTTTACAGGACGGTTGTTAAGGAATTTGAAAGACAAACACGGAGCAGGAAGTCAGACACTCCTCTGTGGATTCTGTGAACATCTGTGGCTCGGACATGAAACCGGAATCAGATAATTTAGTCAATGATCAACTCATCTACTGATCACCGAACAGTCCGAACTCAAATATTGTTTTTAAATAGTTAAATATTCACAGATGCACCACTAACGGCTCATAATAGATCTGCTTCATAAAGGAACAAAGTCATTTTTTGATAGTTTAGGATACATATTTGTGTCACGTCTCTTCAATATCTTCAAATGAAAAGGGGTAAAGTTATAATTGTACTTTTGAATGTACACGTGGTCCACTCTGTCATACTTTTGTAGTACAGTATATAAAGTTGAGTTTCTTATTTTCTAGATAGTGGGGGTTTTGATTATTATTTTGGCCTCAGAGACCCTGACCTCAATGCTTCCATTTTAGTCGGGTTTATTTCTGTTAATCAATGTGTTATCAATAATGTTACTTAGTGTGTTCCAGCTTTCATTTAGTTTCAACTTGTGTCAAGGGTTTGTCTCAAATAGTTAATTCCTGTGTACCCCGAGACCATTGAATAGGCCGTAACACAAACGCTGAATAAGACCTTTTAAGGACCAAAGTGTTGCAATTAACCTGACCCCGTCTCAAAGACGTTTGACGCAGTTTGTGTTTAACTGAGAAGAAATATAAATCAAGTTCCAATAATCTGTAGTTTTCCCTTTTTGACTGTGAGAATGAAGCTTGATGTCCCGTCAGACACACTGTGGTTAAATAAAGGTTTTCAACAACACTAGTACACTTACCTCCTCCTCCTCCTCCTCTGTGAATACTCCTGAGATGTTTCTCCTTCCTGCTTCTGATCTCCTCTGGTCCACAGCAGAGAAATCCTCATCAAAGCGTTGAGAGAACAGCTCGTCTCTTTGAGGTTTCAGGAATAAAAGGAGACGAAGGAGCTCTCGAGGTAATTCTAGAGGCCCACTCACTGAACAGGAGGAACATCTTCTGGAAGTAATTAGTCCCTCAGAGTAATGGTGCGTCCAACATCAGGAGAAGATACAAACTCTCTCAGTGTTTGTGATTAGTGTGATGGTCCACTGAACAACGTCCACCTGGCAGAGACACACTGTGAAACATCTCCATCTTCATCAGTGGAAAATATCAGTCAGCTGGATCTGGATCCCAACACAAACACATTCAAACTGTCCTGAGAACGTTGACTGTTAAAATAATAGAGAAAGATTCAGCATATGCACAGATTATTGAGGCCTGTGGGTCGCCTTAACTTCATGGCCAAAAGTATGTGGACACAACCCAATAACTTTAACTTTTATGCACGAAAGCACTTCACATCTTTCTGTGTGATCTGGGCCTGAGACATTTAAACTAAAGTTGATCCTAATAACCCTCTGTTGCCATGGTGGTACCGACCTCTGGTAACAAGAATGGTGTTGTGTTTGTGTTCGTAACCTTTACTCAGTTTCCCAGTTCCACCTTCAGCACAAACAACATCCTTCCTCTCTTCTTCGCCATGTTTACATCTTAAGAGCGCTCTGTGCTCCCATTGGCCAACGTCCCGGAAGTGAAGGGAAATGTTGTGGAAGACAAAAAAAAGAAAAAACATCCTTGTAATCCCCAAAATAAATGTTGGCTGGAGGGTACCAGCGAGTTAACGTACGCACCAAAGTTAAAAGCCAACATTGACTTTTGGTTTCACACGGGACACAAACTGTGGTCTCCTGGGTGAACGACTTTTTTCGCTCTTTACCTCACCTGACTTCCATTTTTGCACTTGTCACAAACACTAAACCAGCTAGAAGTCGACTCTAACAACAACCCTAAATATGGGTTGTAATTGGCTGCTGGCACACACAACCAATAAGGACCTATCTTTGGGGGGGCAGTCTAATATGACAGAATAAAGTGATTGATTGACGTTTTTGATCCGAGCCGAAGCAGTACCTCATTATTAGGTTATGATATGTCATTTGGAGATAAATATCCAGCCAACTGTTCCTACCTCTCTGTACCTCAGCGTGTGGTGTTCAGGTGTTACAGCTGAGTCAGCAGATATCTGTGGATATGTTTTATTTTTTATTAAAATTGGAAAAAAATGAACCTTGTCTCTGTGGAAATCCCCCTGATTGGGTGTCAAAGACCAAACAGGTGTCAGCCAACAAAAGTCAGTCACATTTTGATTTTATTTCTGATGTGCTTTAATGCTGCAGCTGTCGGAGTGTCAGTCCTCACACATTATCACGTAGTCACTGAAACCTTCCAGCTCGGGTCAACAGGAACTCTTTCAGGCCGTGTTCTTCTTCATGGGAGGAGCTCGGTGTTATAAATAGCCCTGCTGACCAATGAGAGCCATTTCTGTGCCAACGGCCGCTCGCCTCCCGCCAGCAGAAGTCCTCGGCACCTGCTCGTCCCTCCAGTTTGTGAGTGTTTGTTGTCAGGCAACCAGCATTCCCATGATCAGCGGGCCTGGATGCTTCAATATGACAGATGGGGGGGTGAGAGAGGATTGTGTTGTTTACCTGCTTTAAATGGGCAGTGACACATCTATGGACTCCTGTCAGCCTCTATAATTATCAATGAGAAAAGCAACAACGCAAGAAAGTTTGCTCCAAACATTTTATTCTAACTAAGAGGGTTTATGAGGGAAACATTTAAAAACCGTGGAAGGAGGGTCATATTCAGAACAACAAGTCAGAATTCACAATCAAAAGATCTCATTTATGAGAAAACATATTTTTTAATTCTCTGAGATTATAAAGTCATGGAAAGTCTGGAATTACTGTCTCAACCAATCACTTAGTTGCAGTTTACATCCATGTCTGTTTAAAATGTGTCACTTCATCATGTGAATTTTTCATAATTAGCATTTGAATTCTTGATTTTAACCAAGGCAGCAACCTCCGGTTCTGAAAACTGACTCTACTTCTCTCTTGATTTATTCCCTCAGTAAACATTGTAAACATGAGTTTATGGTCTCAATCTCTAGTTTCAAGTCTTCTTCAATACAGCATGATGTTCATTTAGTAAATGATGCTCCATTTAGAGTCAAACAGACCCTGCGCCTTAAGTTGCATTCTTATTTAAGGTCATGAAAGATACATATACATGTTTTCCTTCATGTTCTCTCTGTGTTATCTCTTTTTATTCTTGCTGAATGGAGTTTACCGTTCCTCTTATAAGCTCTGAGTCTGAGTGGAGGAAGCAGAGCGGCGGATCGCTGACATTTAGCGACGTTCCCACAGAGGCATGCGGAGAGTCGAGTGGTGACCCAGAAAGACGAGTCCCGTCAGCTCGAACCGGGAATATGTGAGCAAATGAAGACGGACAAGCAGAAGCATGAGCACTAAACTTCTGACCTGCAAACCAAGACCATGTGAAGCTACTGACATGAACTGGTCTGAACTTCTGCTGCGTTTCAAAGAGCTGTGGAGGAAATGTTCATGTTTATTGGGGATCATATGTCGTGTGTTATGGATGTTATGGATTATGATGTTATGATGAGAAATCAACTTGATTACAGAGAGTCAGCTACATTTTAAATGTTTAAACCTGGAAAATCAGCTGTCAATGACATCAAATAACATCAAGCATGGTGCAGAGATTCATGTTCCCAGAAGGTCATCTGTTCACCCCTTTTCCATTTGTCCATCTTCACCAAGCAAAAGGCCTCTGGTACGACTCTTTTGTTTCTGTATTTTTTTACATTATCGATCCAAGACAAACGTCCAGAACCGAGGGATTCATAGAGAACATCGCAATTACAAATCCGTCTCTGGTTTCAGCACCACGGACAGCAGCAAAATGTTCTCGTTACCAACTCATCATATGGAGACGTGTGAAATGAAACACAAACAAATCAACAATTCTTAGTGTTAACATGTATAAATGTAGGTGTTTTTCATACGCCATTTAGCCCGCTGCCTACTATTGGAAGTATTGTATATAAATATACTTCTTATTTGAGCTCAGCGAGGCTGATAATTGATAAGAGGCCTCATAATTGGATATTAATCCCTGGTGGTTTGTCACTATGACAAATGCAGACATTTGATCCGTTATTGATATAAAAACTTTGATTAATGTATGATTAAAAACATCTAGTGGCTTTCACAGAGCTATAAGTGGAAGAAAATGTGTGTGGAGGTCATTGTGTAATTAAAAATGAGGTTGTTCCTTTTCAAATGACCAGGTGGAGGTTTGGAGTAAATAGAGTTAAAGACAGAGAGCAGGGATTAGTAGTGATGGTGTGAATGGAATAAACTGGTCTGACAGACGTTTTACGACACAATTCACTTCAAAATAAAAGATTTGAGAAAGATTTTGTTCTAAAGCAGATGGTGAAATCCTCCTAAACAATATGCATATAGTTCTTCCTGTAAAGAAATATGATTCAAAAGAGACTTGGTTTAGAAATGTAGATTAACATTATGTTCATGTTGGGATGTGATCTTCAGTCTGTTCTGAAGCTCTTTGATGTGATGGTGTGTCTGTGGCACACAGGTCGATGTGCATATATGTGTATGTTTTGTGTTCTACATGAATCCTGTGAAGTCTAGAAACAAGACTCCAGAGACCTTCATGTAACGAGAAAAACTCGAACCATTTATTCTTAATACTTAAATGAGAATTCTGGCTCAGCTGACAGCTTTTGATCGTCCAGGTATCAGCTGTGGACGCCGACGGATTCACGTAACATTTAACATTTAAAAAAACTCAAATGTTGCTGGTTTGATTATCGTTCAGGTTGAACTTCACAGAGCAGCAGCTCATGTCTGCCTCGCTGACCACATGGGCCATTGTGTTTGGAGATCAGCTGGCAAAAGACTTCTTTATTGAGCCTCATACAGGAGGGCACAATGAAATGCAGTTGTAAACCTCTCTATGTTACACATACAGACAAATCTATGAACAACTATTTAAAATATCAATAATTAAGATAGTATATAGAAGTATATAGAAGATGCACTAAATATAGGCCTATATAAGTACTGGAGGACTTCCTAGGATACACTGAGCTCCTCTCTCCTCCTCTTCCTCTCCATATTTTTGTATTCATGTCCCATTAATTCACATTAATAACTTTGCTTCTTCCCGGAGTCTTGACCCATGAAGTCAATCGCACTTTTGTCCATCCTTATGAAAGGGATTCCTCCTCTGATGCTCTCACTGAGGTTTCTTCCTTTTTATGTACTCCGTCAAAGAATATTTTGGGGGATTATTTCCTTTTCGACATATTTTTATTTATTATTTATTATTATTATTATTATTATTATTATTATTATTATTATTATTATTATTATATTTATATTTTTTAATTATTAATTTTGTAATTATTATCTTATTTACATTATTATATATATATATTTTTTAATTATTTGGTTATTATTATTTTATTCTTATTAGTAGTAGTAGTAGTATTGTTATTATTATTATTATTATTATTATTATTTTATATTTATATTTTTTTATTATTAATTTTGTAATTATTATTATTATTTACATTATTATATATATATTATTTTTTATTATTTTGTTATTATTATTTTATTTTTTATTAGTAGTAGTATTATTATTATTATTATTATTATTATTATTATTATTATTATTGTTGTTATTATTATTATCATTATTGTTATTGTTGTTATTGTTATTACCTGACAGTGTCCTGGTGAGTCGTTGATGGATGCTCTCGGTGACTTTGAACCCCGTTACCGGTCTTTAATCCGGTAAACCTCCACAGCTCCTCCATGAGATTAAAACCTGACAGTAAATGGTTTTCTCTCGGGGTCAGAGGTCAGGGATAATCCCTTTGGAGTAAAAGTGAAGAAGAGGAGCCAATTCACTGCCCCCCCCACACACTGATCCCATTCCCACCATGGTGCAGGGAGATAAACCAGACTGTGACACCACGCTGCTCCAAAAGAAATATACTCAATGTTTATTCATTGTGATGAATACTCACATAAAACACATGAGTTTCCCAACTTTACTTTATTCAGATGCATCATCGTCATGTAAATACAATCTAAATTTGACAATATTAAGCTTTTAATTAGTAAATATCTAGTTAATAAATGCATCAACAAGACTGAACAGCTGACCAGACGTTCATTTATCTCTGCAGAAGTCCGAGTCTCCTTTACTTTTATTAAAGAGGTTTAAGGAGACTACAAAAGGAAACACAGAAGCTTCTTTTAAGGGAATTTGATATTAGTATTTTCCTCTTTCAGTATGATACTTCAGGGTCAACTCTCTGTTAGTTACAGATCAGAAAGACCAGATCTCGTTTATAACACGGAGAACATTTAGAAAAGTTCAGACTCCTCTTTGTCCTCTCAGGTTCTTATCGGCGTGTTTTCGTACATCTACAAACATCAGAGGGAAGGTAGTGAGGAACTCCTGACGGGAACACGATGGAGATATTTTTAGAATTATTCCTCAAGTGTATTTCAGGAGAAACTCTGCTGCTGTGGAAATAATCACACTGATACTGAACCACTGTAGTTTATTTTAATGATCCGGTTAATCTGGCTTTAATGAATGATATTCTATATTTTATTTTTATCTCCCCTGCTTTGTATTGTAAGTGCTACACAGGATAAATAAAGTTTTTTATTATCTTCTTTTTTTAAAAAGCATAAAAAGCATATTTTTTATTTAATCTAATACTTTATTTTATTCATTTTCCCTGATGACCAACAGTGTGCATAAATCTTTATTTACCTTTCAGTTCATCTTCTGCAACTTCATGTTCGTGTTTTGTGCAAAAGCGGCTTCGTGTAAAAATGTAAAAGTCACATTTTATTCTATTTTTCATATTAAAATGTTCAACAGATTTTGCATGATGGTAATTTTTGGACAAGAATCTTCTATTATTTACTTTTGATTCTGATCATTTTGATCAATCTTTCATTTTTCAGTGTGAAGAGTATTTATTTGAAAGTGAATTGAATCTCCTTGTTTTCCATTCAGCCTGACCTCTTTTCATTCATTTCATTTACAGTGATTCATATTGAATGATTATAATTATTAATTATAACACAATAAATCAGAGAGTGACACCAGATCATGAAATGGTTTGAAACCTTTGAGATCTGAAATCTTTGTGATTCATTACAGACTCCTGTCCTCGTTACCCAGAATCCTCCTCACGGCTGCATTCCATTCCTCTCAGGTGAACACAGAGCTGCTCTGTCCAGTCGACAGGTGCACCGAGGAGGAACGTTTGGCAGGAAGTCAGAGCGCCACAGTGGAAAGAAACATAATGAGCGTTAAAATAAGCAGCACAAACATGGAGGGTTCATTCTGAGTAAACAGTTTACTCCCCTCAATTAGAGAAAACATTTCAATCTGGACTCACATTTCACAGAGCAGCTTTGTTGTCACACTTCATTGGGTGGAGTTTATGTTCCATAAAAATACATATTTAGTCTTTATTTAGATCTCCACTAGCTCCAAGTGTTTACGATGTCCAAAAGAAATCATTAAAAACCACGAGTGTGTTCATAAAAGAGAGAGGGGACTTATTGCACATGTTAGGCTGTTTTAAAACTGGTTCTTATATTGTTTTTAGGCAAAAACTTTGCACTAATTGTAAATGAAATATACAGAAAATAAAAATGGACAGTTAATGTTAAATTAATAAACGAAAAAAAATGGATTTACTTTTAAATAAGCAAAACAACATGTAGAGAGTGTGTTTGTTTGGTGATCCAGCAGAGTATTGATTTATTACTTTCCTTTTACCCGAAGCCCCCTAACAGGAAGTGACCATATATGGACTGAGGAGGAGTGACGTAGAGACGCGTCTCTGGTGTGGACCTGTCAATCAGTGTGTAGCCCCGCCCTAAAGCATCCCCTGCTTTATGGTCTGTTTGACTCTAAATGGAGCATCATTTACTAAATGAACATCATGCTGTATTGAAGAAGACTTGAAACTAGAGATTGAGACCATAAACTCATGTTTACAATGTTTACTGAGGGAATAAATCAAGAGAGAAGTAGAGTCATTTTCTCATAGACTTCTATACAACCAGAGGAGTCGCCCCCTGATGGACAGGAGAGAGAATGCAGCTTTAAGACAGGAAGCAGTGACTTCACTTAAAGAACCGGATGTCTGAAACACAAGTTTAAGGGATTCAAATCATAAACAGATCCTCTTATCAGGACGGTTAGTAGTGTGCTACATGCTAAACATGCTAAAAATAGATTCAACCAGCCGGGCGGTTTGTGATCCAGAGTTCTTCCAGTCAGAGAGGTTGAGGGAGAATGTGGACTGGTCTGTTTGCATGGGAGGATTATGTTTTACTGGAAGTGATGATGAGCCGTCTTTGAAGTGTGAAAACTTGCGGCTTATGCATAACGGGCTTAATGCTAATACTCCAGAGACACCTGAAGAGAAGCCAACGGACCCAAAACCAAAACCAGCTGCAGGAATTCATTCAGAATATCAACACGTTAACATATTATCAACTTCTCAGTTCATATGTTGAACTTGTTAGCAGAAGTTCTTTATCTCCACATCCAGCAGTTACAGATCAACAAGACGATTCATCAGGAGTCCAAAAGTCTGATTTTGTCTGTCTTTTAGCTCTGTTTTTGGTCTCCACCACCAACAAAGGAAATATCTGGCTCTTTAGCTGCTGAATGCTCCACTATGTTCACCAGCTAAACTCCAACTGCCTCTGTCTGATCCTTTACTAAACCTAATGAGAGCAGAGCGTGAACCAGAACAGACAAGTCGATAAACAATTATGAAACTAACTTTTCTGTCCCCGTTTTTATTTGTATTTTCAATGTGGATAATAAACGGCAAAATGAGGAAATCATTTTTGATAATATCACAAAGACGCAGTGATGGACGGTGTCGCTCACCAGCAGCAGATGTTTAGATGACTCTCCTCCAGCTGTTTCTCTCCTCTGACATCAGTCACTCACACGTATGTAAATACTTCTCTTTGAAGTACAAAATGTACTTCGTTTGAAGTTTTCTGAAAGCTGAAGCTTTGGATCGCTGTACTCAGGTTGTTGAAATTAATTATAATAATGTAATAGTATAATAGTGGTCATTGTATTTTTTAAATAGCACAGTTATCACGACAACCCTCAGTTAGAACTTTACAAAAAAGCTGAAAACTTGGGAAAAATTGCAATTTCTTTACAGACAAGCATACGTTCATATGTCTGGGAAGGTTTCCTGTTATAATAAGTTATGAATATATAAGATATTGGAAAATTCCATTTGACCTATAGTAAGTCCCAAATGACATTTCATTATTGATGAATTATTTCCAGGAAATGTCCAAATAAACCAATAAGTAAAATAAATTGTTACCAAAAGCTGTTGGGTTTTTGGACTGTTTTCATCTTATTTTTCCATCTTTTTCTTCTTTAAATCAGCAGTTAGAGAACTTCATATTCTCCTGTAGAGATTCGTTCACCATCTCAAATATCTTCATCTCCTCGGCTTGTTTCTTGAGGGCCTGGCTGGTCCTGGTCCTGGTCCTGGTCCTGGTCCTGGTCCTGGTCCTGGTCCTGGTCCTGGTCCTGGTCCTGGTCCTGGTCCTGAGCTTCATTCCCTCCTGTCTCCAGCCTCTGGACCAGCTCCAGGTCTCCAGGTCTTTGGAGATCGTCTCCATCAGCTGAAGCCTTCTGCAGCTGATGGAACTCTCACTTTCTGCAGAAGTTGCTTTTTATTGTTGTTTTTTTCTTCCTGACCTTTCAGTCTTTCTCCTTGATCTTCCTCCTCTTCACACTGAGGTTGATCTCTTCCATCATCATGTCTCATTGAGGACCTGGTGTCATGTGCACTGAAGGTGTTTTTAAGAGCCTCCAGGGATTAAGAAGAAGTCTGCGTCCTTGGTTCTGTTAATCCTCCTCCTCTTCACCTCTTCACCTCCTCTTCATCACCACTGCTGCTCAGCTTGGTTCATTGCTTGCCTCTTTTTTTCTAGTGCTTCTTCCTCCATGTTGCACTTATTTTAGTATCATGAATGGTCTTTGTGTCAGGTGTGACGACACAAACATCATTTACAGTCAACCAATAAGAAAGAAAATATATATAATAATATAAACAGTCACAAAAATGGGTTTGTTTTATTTAAAAATCTACATATAAGATAAATGTCATGGTGCTGCATAAACCTGCATCTTGCATTTCCTTTTTCTATGTGTGTGTGTGTGTGTGTGTGTGTGTGTGTGTGTGTGTGTGTGTGTGTGTGTGTGTGTGTGTGTGTGTGTGTGCGTGTGTGTGTGTGTGTGTGTGTGTGTGTTGGTCTCTCTGTTTGTCTGTTTCTGTTTCCTCAACTCAGAAATAAGCCTGCTGTGTGTGTGTGTGTGTGTGTGTGTGTGTGTGTGTGTGTGTGTGTGTGTGTGTGTGTGTGTGTGTGTGTGTGTGTGTGTGTGTGTGTGTGTGTGTGTGTGTGTGTGTGTGTGTGTGTGTTTCCTCAACTCAGTGTCAGTTTAAATGTTTAGGTTTTTTTGCAAAACAACATTTTTGACAAATCTTCTCCTGCATGAATTAATGGTTGAAAATAGGATTTATTTTGTTTCTCTGGTGTCAAACATCGATGATGAACAGCAGACTCAGTTAAAGTGGCGTAAGTCCATTCCTGTAAGTCGCTTTGGATAAAAGCGTCTGCTAAATGCCTGTAATGTAATGTAATGTAATGTAATGTAATGTAATGTAACACAAAGGAAGTGAATCAACCAATAACAACCGAAACAGGAAGAGGATAGCGCTTTGACTTTCTCTGGTAGAAAAGAGTATCAAAGGAAGTTCCAGTATCTCCAGTAAGACGTTCGACAGCCTATCAAGTAGAAGCAGGAGACAACCTCCAGTTCTTTAAGTGAAGTCAGAGCTTCAAGTGTGGGTCAGTGTTTTGTCCATATAGAAAAGATTAAGAGCTCACCAGAACTGTAAGAAATCATCCTTTGAGGATTCTGGACATCAGTGCTTCATAATGTTCTGCCTTAAAGACATATCTTCCCATGATGCATCAGTAGTTCTAGTTTGTTCAGTAACCTGCTGACCGATCCGTCTGTCGTACCCGTTCTCCTCCACTGCTCTCTTCTTCAGCATTAACCTAAAAAGCTCTCCGTCGTTATAGGCCGTGGAGGAGCATTTTGGCATTTTTGCTGCGGCCGCACATGTTGTTGTTGTGGGAAGCCGGCCATCTGTCATCCTGCATGGCAAGACGTGGAGGTTGGCCCGGGGGGGAGGAGGCGGCCTCCAGGCCTGGCTCGGCCTCCCTGATCCCTGTGTGGCGTCTCCATGAGACCACCTGAGCACCGAGCCGAGCGATGGAGGACGACAGGTGTTCTCTGGTTAATCACAGAGACTTCTGACCCGTCGTTACGTTGAAATGCAGATTTAATCAGAATCCAGCCGAACTTGTGTTTCGCTTCTCAGGTTGCTTTTGATTGATTTTAGTGCTCTGATGGTTTAAACATAAGGAGAGAAAGTAGAGATTGTTTTTTAACCAGGAGACCAGTTCTTCATGTGTTAAAGCTGCATTCTCTCTGCTGTCCACCAGGGGGCGACTCCTCTGGTTGTATAGAAGTCTATGAGAAAATGACTCTACTTCTCTCTTGATTTATTCCCTCAGTAAACATTGTAAACATGAGTTTATGGTCTCAATCTCTAGTTTCAAGTCTTCTTCAATACAGCATGATGTTCATTTAGTAAATGATGCTCCATTTAGAGTCAAACAGACCATAAAGCAGGGGATGCTTTAGGGCGGGGCTACACACTGATTGACAGGTCCACACCAGAGACGTATACGCCGTCTCTACGTCACTCCTCCTCACTCCATATATGGTCACTTCCTGTTCATTAGTTGCACAGAAACCAACAACATGGCAACAGACATTCATGATCCCCAGCAGGTCAAAGTTTTCCATTTTCGTCCTCTGAAATACCTCAACATAGCACAGCATTTTATACAGACATTCTTGTTCTCCAGAGGATGAATCCTCCTGTCTTTGGTGATCCTCTGACTTTACCTAGAGCGCCACCATGAGGTTGATTTATGTGAATTTTTGTGTAACATCTGAACACCTATCGGAGTGTTTATTGAAATGTGGTCCCCCAATGCCATTGTTTTATTGATCCTGACTTTGCATTCAGCACCATTATCGGGTCATTAATTATCAAAGTCCGTTCATCCATTCTACTCTGGTTCTGATGAATAAATCCTCCTCTGTCATCCTCTCAGAGATCGACATATTTCACCAGAGGGGAAAGTCCTTTCTGTGATTTTGATAAACGATGTGAGGCTTCGACCTTCGGAGGCCGTTCAGCTCGCCGTCCTTCAACATGCGGCGCACACGGCTTTACGTCTCCACGCCGGGACTCGGACACGCGATCCATCACCATCGACAGTCACTCATGGAACAGTATCATGTGTTGTCAGCGAGGAGACGAGCAGAGGAGCTTTATGGAGCCTCTTCAGGGACGAGGAGGCAGCAGGATGGATGTTAAATGACCCGGGTCAATAAGGGGACTCCGGCTCCAGTACTCAGGAGGTCATTAACCTGCTGATCGGGGCGATGCGTCTTTAGATGAAGTGGCCCTGTCACCTTCTCTACCTCTTTAAGATCACATGAATAAGAACATGTGACGGGCTGCAGGTAGAGGACAATTAAGGATGTGGATGTTATGCAAATGTCCTCTGAGGTGCGTTTGTTTTCCCCAAACACTGAGGTAATTTGCTTGTGAGTCATTGCTGTGATGATCGGCTGAATGAGGCCTCAGAGGCTGCAGAGCCTCCTGATCCGACACAAACAGGCGGAAAGAATCAAATATAAAGAGGACGATGTTTATTATGAAATAAGAAACTACAACTCTGAAGTATATTTCAACTTGGAGCCTATTCCCAATGTCTCTGTGTCCACCAACAAAGGAATCATTACATCTAAAAATCTAAAAAAAGGTTAGCTTGAAAATAAATGGAGTTTAATCAATATCAAGATGAATATTTACCCAAATTAAAATAACCTAGTAAGTAATATATAAAGGACAGTTAACTTTGGCTGCTATGTATTCTTTAACAAAATGTTCAGTTGTTTGCTAGCTATCTGAAAATGTACGTCCACTAAAAGTGTTGTTGTTATTATATACAACATCATGGAAAGAACCCTACGGAGAAACATAACCTTTTTCTTTTCCTTTCACTGTCTGTTTGTTATTCTGTCTCACAAAGTCTCACTGGAGGAGAAGTCTTCTTCTTAAGCCTGATCACATCTAGATAAACCCTTCAGGGTGCCCAACCAGTGAAAGTTTAAAAGCCAAGAAGTTGGAATATCATCGGCCAATACAGCTCGTAACGACTATTCCTGTGATGTTACTTACAGTTCTCATGATAACAAAACATTTCATTAAAAAAAAACACATTAATAAGTAAATATGTAAATACTTGAAATACTCCAAGAAGTGTTACTTGAAATGTAATGCAGCACATTATTTGTGAGGAGTTTGGTTTGTTATCTAACTCACAGCCTCTGGAGGTTGGCAGTTTGATGCTCAGTTCACCCACTCACCAGGTCACCAGGTCACCAGGTCACCAGGTCTGCAGGTCACCAGGTCACCAGGTCTGCAGCATCAACAGGGGTCACCTGAGAGACCACCTCTGGAACAGCTCCACCACACGAGATCCTCCAGAGAAGAACCTGACACCTCCTCCCTGAAAGGTGACCTGGTCTCAGACTCAAACTGCTGCTGAAGAAAAGTTTACGAAATAAACTGTGTGAGAAACAGAAGCTCACTGAGCTTCAACTTCCTGCTGGATTTATTGAACGAAGGGGGAACCCTGAACATGAAGACTAAAGAGGAGGCCATAACATCCTGCAAAACAACAAGTCAAAATAAAATAAAAGTATATATATATATAATTGGTTGAGTTGTTCTTAGTTGTTGCACCTCGTTGTTTCTCTGCGTTGTTGCACTACATTGTCTATGTACTTTGTTTCCCTACCTTGGTTTGCTAAGTTCCTTCGCTATGTTGTGTCGCTACCTTGTTGCTACGTTGATTTGCCTTCACTTAGTTGATTTGCTACGTTGTTACGCTATTTTGTTTCGCTACAATGTTCACTTCAACCATCAAAAGTATGTCACATTCATTTTCTGCCAATCAATGACATCATCATTTTTAAAATAACACTTAAATTGTTATTTGTAAACCAACTGAAGCCCTCAGATGAATCTAGAAAGTTAAAAGTACAATATCGTGCTTATTTAGCGTGCATGAAGAGACAATGAGAAACATCCTGAGTGGAGAGGGACCGGAGGTTTCCTCTCAGTGTTCTAGAAGAAGTGTTAAGAGGAGGATTAGAGTCACTGTGGCTCCGAAGGATGCTCTTTGATTTTCCTCTCAGTGAAACGGCTTAACAGCAAAGAGAAAAGAGAAAAGAGCCAAAAGAAGAAGAAGAAGAAGAAGAAGAAGAAGAAGAAGAAGAAGAAGAAGAAGAAGAAGAGGGCGGGGAGATCTGTGGAAATACAGTTTCAGTTGGTTCCTCCGGGCTTTGGTGTCTTATCTTTGGAAGACGAACAGTTGTTTTACCAACCTTGGCAACGGTCCAAACACGAAACCCAGAAGAAAAGCAGCTGATCAGCCACATGTGGATTATATTCAGTGTCTCTGCTTTGTTACACTCAAACACACTTTAGCCTCACAGGACGTCACGCTGACTTCCAGCAGAAAATGTAATGTTCACTAAAACACACAGACTGTCATCATTTCAACATAAGACATGAAACATTTGACCAAAAGAAAAAACATGAAGAGAAAGAATATAAACCCTTTAAAAGTCTCCTTAATGTCTTATATTAAGATTTAGATATTAAGCTGAGGATCAAAGTCAACAAGCGTCTTTTCAAAGATTGGGAATCTCAAAATGCTTTGAGAATTGTTTCGTTATCAACTTACAATTTTATCAAAATTTAGATTCAGGGTGCTACATGTTAACAGAGATTAAAGTCCTGAAATTTAATCTATTGCTTTCTTGTTCATGGACACAAATTGTCTATTTTTTTGTGTCTCTCTAAGCGACTTCTTTCCCGGACGACATTACATTAGAACAACTTCAAACACTGGTCTCCTGGTTGAAAGTCCTGTTTCGTCCACCATAACTGGTCTTTATGAAAATGAATCCTATGTCACTATCTCTGATTGTTGTATGTTGACATGGATGTCCACCGTGAAAAAAAAGGTCCTTATTGACTTTCCATTGGTGTGTATTCGTTCTGAGCAACACAAAGAAACGGAAACCAAAAAATCATGAAACCAATAGTTTGCATTTCCTGATGATTCAAACACCTGCCGTGATACTGGGCTGATATACAGAAATATACTTTCATTGCAGGTCTTTTCATTCCAACTCAGAAACAGAAAGAAGCAGAGTTCATGTGAAGTCTGTTATGAAGGAACAACAGTCTCAGCTCTCTGTCTCTGTTTGTTGCAGGTTTTAGACGGAGGAGGAAAAACAGATCCGAGGCCCCCGAGGGCCCATCTGTCCCTTTCTCCTTCCGTCAGGAGCCTCTCCACCTCGGCCAGGAGGCAAACGAAACCAGTGGAAATTTGGCAAGAAGGTCTGTCTGTGTGGGTTTGAATCCTTCTCCACTCACAATGTGACCTTAGAGGTGAGACTGACGAGCTGAGAAGACTGAACTGAGCACAGATGTCAACGTTTCTTTGTTATTTGTTTTCCGATTCTTAGGGTAACTTTGGGATAACTTTTGGTATGACGAACGCTGCAGACAGCAGTCATCAAACAAGCTGCAAAAGCAATTATGCAGCATCAAATACCACTATAAGTCTTTTTTTTTTTGCCACTGACAGGCTCAGACTGTTATTAAAAACCCTAAAGAGACATAAAACCATTTCCTTTACTTTTTCTTGATCCATTCTGGTTGTTTTTGTGTCATGTGACTTGTTGGTGGACAACGACGTTGGAAAACCTGTGTGACAGTCGGAGAAAAGTGACTGTGTTTGTTGTGATGAAGACAAACTTCCACCTCCGGTTCTGCAGAGTGAATCCAAAGCTTCATGTGTTAAAGCTGCATTCTCTCTGTGTCCACCAGGGGGCGACTCCTCTGGTTGTATAGAAGTCTATGAGAAAATGACTCTACTTCTCTCTTGATTTATTCCCTCAGTAAACATTGTAAACATGAGTTTATGGTCTCAATCTCTAGTTTCAAGTCTTCTTCAATACAGCATGATGTTCATTTAGTAAATGATGCTCCATTTAGAGTCAAACAGACCATAAAGCAGGGGATGCTTTAGGGCGGGGCTACACACTGATTGACAGGTCCACACCAGAGACGTATACGGCGTCTCTACGTCACTCCTCCTCAGTCCATATATGGTCACTTCCTGTTCACTGGTTGCTAAAAAACCAAACATAGATGGTAAATGGTCCTTTTCATATTCACAGCAGCAGAAGTCAAGAGGAAAAAGCAGAAGAAGATGTGATAAAGGCTCATAATTCATCCTAAATATTTAATATCTTTGAGTTGTTCTTGATGAGTCCACAGTTCTAAACCAGATTCCTTAAATGTGATATAAACTGAGCAGAAACGATCCACCAATCAGAGCTCAGCGTTCTGAGAGAAAGTGGAGCAGAGAAACATTGGGAGTGGTTTGATGAGTTTCGTCTCTGCTGAGGTTTGGTGTCAGAGACCAGCAGCTGAATCCTCTTTCTTCTTTTCCTCCTCTTCCTCCTCTTCCTCCTCTTCCTCCCCTTTCTTCTCTCCTCTCAAACACGATATCCAGGACGAACTGAATGAGTCGGCCTACATAACTCGTATTGACGCAGGAAAAAGATCTGATTTCAGATGTTTATGTAAATATGTTATGTAATATTAGTTATTAGTGTTCCGTTTCAGACTGGTTTTTCTCGTTTATGAACCTCTATGAATACAATAATAGATACAAAAGTAATCACTTATTATTTGTATTATATCAGTTTATTTTTCACATTTTTACATTTTATTATTTTATTTCAGTTAATCTTATTTTTTATAATTTTTATTAGGTTTATTTTTAACTTTTTAACTTTTTATTATTTTATTTCATTTATTCTTTTTTTACAGCGATGCAAAAATTGACAACAGTAGTCAAGGTTAAATGGAGAAATAGTGAGTGTGCAGTCTTTGTTTGTTATAGTTCATGTATAGAATATGAATATGTCCGTTCCTCACGACGTAACCGTCAATGCCTTTATTCGAGGAGCAAAAGCTCTGAAAAACACACCTTCTTTAGAAACAAAATGATGCTCTTTTGATGCAAAATATGACAGTACTCATGAACATTTTGACATGTGAATAAATCATGTTCACACTTTTTTTTAGCCTTTTAATCAAATAAAATACATGTTTTTGTTTTTTTAAAGATACTGAGTTGAGAAAGACAAAATAATAATAACTGACCAATAAGATAAGATCTTACAGGAGCTCGTCCATAAATCTACAGCTCATCTTCATACAAAACACCAGCTGTGTTAATGACAAGAATGCAGAAAAACTGAAATATGTATTCCGTGTTATCTGTAGCTCACATATGGTCACTCTGGGATGGAAATCCAGAGGGCTTCTGGGAAAATGTTTCCCATAAATCACCGCGACACTTTTAAATGGGCGAGAGCCACTATCTCCATAAAAACAACTGTAGTGCTTTCTCTTTTTTCTTCTTTTTCAGCCTCGGGGCTCTGCGGCCATGATGAATCAGAGTGTGTGTGTGTGTGTGTGTGTGTGTGTGTGTGTGTGTGTGTGTGTGTGTGTGTGTGTGTGTGTGTGTGTGTGTGTGTGTGTGTGTGTGTGTGTGTGTGTGTGTGTGTGTGTGTAGATGGAGGTTTGGTGACATTAGCCGCCTGCCGGTTTTGATTGATTCTTATTTTATCACCGAACCAAAGACGTCACGTTTTTTAAATTTTCATTTATACACAAAAATATTGAACAATTATAATTAAAATGTTTAAAGGAAACAGATCATTGTTTTTTGTCAGAGCAAGACACTAAACCTGAAATAACTCTTAATATGTATGTTTATATATGTTTCCTTCATTGTCAGATTGATGAATTTTGTGACATTTATGTTCCCCAGAGGATGAATCCTGCTGACTTTGGTGATTCTCTGACTTTCCCTCTCGCGCCACCATTGAGTTGACATTTGTGGATTTTAGTGAGACAATTCAACTAATCGATGGATTGTTGACATATGGTTCATTGTTCATGTTCCCATAGGGATGAACTGCAATAACTTTATTGATCCTCTAAATTTTCATGCAGCACCGACACAACTCTGACAATGTCAGTGTGACGGCCCTCCAGTTTGGTCCGGACTGAGGTATCTCAACAACTACTGGATAGATTTCCATAGAATTTGCTTCATACATTCATGATCCCCAGAGGATGAATCCCACTGACTTCGGTGCTCCTCTGAATTCTGCTTTTGCACCACAATGAGGTTGACATTTGTGGAGTTTAGTGAAACATCTTAAAAACTATGGATGGATTGTTTAAATGTGGTTCTTCATTCAAGTTCCCCTCAGGACGAACCGTAATAACTTTATTGATCCTCTAACCTTTCATGTATCATCACCAGGTCAACATGTTAATATGTCCAGAACTAAAGACATTCAATCAGCCTCAGTTCTTCTTTTCTGTTAACTGATAATAAGCTAATGTTAGCCTAGCGTTCATATTTATCTCAAAGCTCAGCCTCTAAACTGTGTGTTTGGTCTGAAACTTTATTTAAACAAGGACCCTTACAGAAACAGGACAAATGTGTCTGTAAGTGTTGATGCGTCAACGTGCTGATATTCATTGTCCTGTATCTTCTGTTTGCCATGTCTCTGGTCCTCTCGTATGTTTGCGTCACGCTCTCATGACCGTCCTTGACAAATGGAAGTCAGCAGCCTCGTGTTCTCGGAGAGGACGGCGGCCATCGCTGCTTATCTCCCGTCCACAGCCTTCCCTACTCCACCTTTCAAAAACCCGACGTCTGAGCACCTCGACGACCTTCTGCTGTGTCGTTCCTCTCCGTCTCCTCAGGAGGATAATCCCGAGAGATTAACCACATTTCTGTCCTGACATCAGTAATGTGTCAGTGTGCCTTGGCCTCCGTTCACAGGTGAGCTTTGTTCTCCTGCTGTCGCCGTCTGAATGCTAATGAGGTGGAGGATCGCCTGTTTCCACGGCGATGGACGTGCTCTGGATGTGTGACTCACACCAGATGTTGTTTGTAAACACAGAATCATAAAAAAAAAACATCCTTAAGAGACACATTTCAAAACCCTGTGAATGAGATTAATAAAAATATGATCTTTTCAAATGTCAGGAGTTGCTCCTTTTCTCATATTACAATCAAATTAATATTTTTATTTTGCAATCTGGTTTGCAACAGCTAAATAAGAGATTTTTGGCTATAAACAAACTGGTTACTCTTGAAAGTCAGGGGATCAACAGAGCCAATATGATTCATCCTCTGGGGAACAAGAATGAATAAACCAAATTTTGTGCCATTACATCCCATAGTTGTTGAGATATTTTATTCTGCCGTAGACAACATGGTGACACCTGAAAGTCAGGGGATCACCAAAGTCGGTAGGATTCGTCCTCTGTGGATTATGAATGAATAAACCAAATTTTGTTCCAATACATCCCATAGTTTTTGGGATATTCTGCTATCAACAACATAGTGACGCTTAAAAAGTAATTGGACCACCGAGGTCAGTAGGATTCATCCTCTGGGGAAGTGAATGAATGAACCAAATTTTGTGCCAATACATCCTATTGTTGTTGAGATATTCTGCCATAATATAACACGGTGACGCTTGAAAGTCAGGGGATCACCAATAATTCATCCTCTGGGGACCATGAGCGTGGCAGACAATCCTAAAGATTGAAGATGAGATATTTCAGTCTGTACCAAAGTGTACCATCACACACGGACATTGTATATATCTTTGGGAGAAATGAGGTATATTTTGGTGACTTCTGCCTGTTGGATTGATATTTTTTCTTGTTTACCACCAAAATTGTTTACCATTCCAGTTCATCCTCTGGGGACCATTAATATCCATATTGAAAATGACGTTTTAGCGGGGTTACTAGTGAGGTAAACACTTCACAGCACAGGAGCGTGTATTAATTGGCAGTGGGAGAGCGAGTGTTTCCACACCGAGCTGCTGCGTCCAGAATGTCATCAGGACCTTGAGATTACTCGGAAAATCAATTAAGGGCTGTAATGCGGAGCGGCAGCCCGGAGACGACACCACGGCCGACACCGCCAACACCGCCAACACCGACGCTCTCAGCTCTAAATTGGTTGCTGGAGCCGAGGGGCCGACGCTCGGCTCTCGGCTGATTGTCCCCGGCAGAGGTCAGAGGAGCTCTCCAAACATTTAACACCAAACAACAGCAGCACGGCTGATTCCAGACGGAGGCTCGGAGGCTCTGCTGCCCTCTGGGAGCCGCATGTGGACCACCGTACAATATAATCATGTTTAAATGATGTCTCTACTGAGGGAATTTAAAGCACAATTTAAGAACTCTAAATGAGGATCCAAATATAGAATAATTAATATGTACACATTGTTTTACTTAATACGGCTTACTTTACATTTTTAGGACATACTATATACATACTGTATTTATGTACAAATCAAGCAATTCACAGTATGAAAATGTATGTAAAAATTAAATAATTCAGAATGGTCAACAATAGAGTGTTGATCACACAAAAGTAGTAGTAGAAGAGATATAATAAATTATAATAAAATAAGATAAACTTATAAAACAATATAAAATCCAGACTAAAGACATGTAAATAAAATAAATAAAATGAATAAAATAAATCTCCAAATGTTGCTTTGTGGAGAAGCTAAAAGAGAAAAAAAAATCCTGGTTCATAAACTAAAGCATCTTAGAGAGTCTGGTGCCTTCTAGCTAATAAAATAATTAAAAAATAAATAGGAAACCTTATCATTGTGAGGACTTTAGGCATTTGTGCAGCCAAATTTTGAATTAATTAAGCTTATTTATTGAATTGTAGAGAAAACATCACAATAGTTATGAAGCATGAATCAGACTCTTTATGTTGCTCAGAGACCTCACTTTCTATTCATTTGCCTGTTATTATCGATTCTTTATATATAATTTATGAGGATTGTATCCTTCATTTATATGCTGAGCAGACCTCATTGGAAGGAAAATGTCAAACCTCTTCATACATTTATTTCTTCACACATTGAAACTCTCAGGAGCTCCTCAGAGCAGCAGAGGACGGATCTTTCTCCCGGACGGACAGACAGGAAGTTTTTTTAAGAATAAACCAAAATAGTAAAACTACAGGATGATGTCCAGGTATCGCCAAACAGACCTGAGTCACATGACACACTCTGGATGGAGACATGGAAATGCTCGTGCACATCATTCACACAGATAGAAGAATGAAACAAGGAGGCTGAAGATCCAGATCTAAAACATGTGGAATGAAGCACCAACAGTCAGGAAAGAGTGTAAAGTATCACAGCACACTTCTAGAATAGTCCACTGAACATTTAAAGACACACTATGGAGACCTGTGGTTTAGTCTGCAGCGGTCAGAGTTGTGCCTCTGGATGGAAGCAGATAAAGAGCGTAGCCGGATGATTATCTCGGCATTCAGAGGCCTCAGGCTCTTCTGTTATCTCCCTCAGCAGCAGCAGAGCCGGAAGAGTCGCCACGACGACCCGTCTGCTGCAACGTTGACATCTGCTGGCTGCCGGGCTGCAGCACAGGGACGGGAATCGAACCAGCAACCTGCAGGTTCTCGATAAACCCTGTAGAAGCAACACAAACAGATGGAAGCAGGGGTGTTAAAGGAAACACATGTATCAATCTAACTGGATACTCGCTCAACCATTCTGAAGAACTGATTCATGTGTTTATCAGTTACTTTTTACATGTTCAAATACATTTACATAAAGAAAAGCAAATAATGTATTTTAAACATGGAAATGATTTATTTTATTTTATTTCCCTTTAATTAGTTGATTTTCTTTTGTTTTACAAACAAACAAATGGATGGTTGATGAATAGATGAACAGTTCTATGGCTGAACACAAAGGTGTGTAGGATGGTTCTACGGTTGGATGGTTCTCACTTGGATGGATTGGTGGTTGGATGATGGTTCTACAGTTTGGATGGTTCTACGGGATGGATTAGATGGTTATACAGTTGGATAGATGGTTCTACGGATTGATGGATGGATAGATGGTTCTACAGTTTGATGGATGGATAGATGGTTCTACGGATGGTTCTACAGTTGATGGTTCTACGTTTGATGGACGGATAGATGGTTCTACAGTTTGATGGTTCTATGGTTATACAGTTTGATGGTTCTACGGTTGGATGTTTGGATGAATTGTTGGGTGGATGTCTGTTTCTGCCTGTTCAGGACTTCGTTATGATGGAAGTCGATAGTACGACAGAGCGAAAAGTTTCTCTCAGTCAGATCCAGTTTGTTTTCCCTCCGTTCACCCCCGATCAGCCTCCCCCTCATCCCTCACTTTTCTATTTATAGAGCCTGGTGGAAACACATTATGACCAGGATTCCAGTTATCTCTCTCTCTCTGTCTGTCACCAAGCAGCTTTCCTGATAACAATGTTAGATTTGATGAAAAAAACAATACATTTATATCTTTACAGTATAAATATATAAATACTTTTTATTTTGTTCTTTTCTCCTTCTAATGATTAGCCCCCTGTTCAACATGTGTGTACCCAAAGTGTTTGACATTGGACTCAAGAGGATTGTAGTCTTATCATGTATATGAACTACATACAAGCAATAAAATGTGTGCTATTGTCATTTGGGTGAACCAACCTTTTAAGAATATCTCTATTATTAGAAAGTAGAGGATTATTATATATTCCTTTTTTGAATCCACTCATTCTCCTTTCTTTTCCACATATTGAAGCTGTGACATTTACTAAATACGAACACAAGATCCAGTTAAACCATTTTAGTTACGATGAAATAAAACCCTGTTGTACATTTGTGTTCATGGTGCGTCCCCGGCTCCTCTGACTGTCAGTTTATTTCCTAAATCTCCTCTTTCCTCTCACTATATTTAGATTAGGAGGGTATTTATTATCTAGCTCCCAGTTTTATTCCCAGTCAACCAGCATGTGGAGTTTGTCAAATATCTGCTGCCTGCATGTGATTAAGCTCATCAGTATTCTCTTCCATATTTGGGTCACATAGTCCCTGTGTACTCCCTTCATTTGCATAATCACAGAATACCATTTCAAACCCCTCTTTTTTATTTATTTCCCCCACAAGCTCACAGATATGTGTTGGTGTTGTGTGTTTGTGAGGAGCACAAATCATTTCAGTGTATTGTTTATCACATACAGTGATCCATGGTGGATTGAGTTTGCTGTCTTTGGCTGATAAACACTGAATGTTGACTAATCTGTTGTGTCCGCAGATAACCAGGAAATATAACATAAATAGTTCTTTAAGTGTTAAAATAAAGTCTCAAACTACGTCCACTACTTTGACAACTACTATATGGGTTACCATGACATCTTGTACAAACATTCATGTTCCCCAGAGGATTCATCTTACTTACTTTTGTGATTTTTCCAGTACCGTCACCATTTGGAACATTTCACTGAAAGATCTCAACAACTATGAATTGGATTGTCATGACACATGACACAGCCATTCATATTTCCCACTGGAATGATTGTAAAAACTGTCATTACCACAAGAGTCAGTTGTAAATTGTGTTTAGTGCTAATTACTTCCTCAGCCAAGAAGGTTATGTTTTGGTTTGGTTTGTTGATTTGTTTGTCTGTTTGTCAGCAGGATTACAGAAAAGCTGCTGGCCTGATATCCATGAAACTTGGTGGCAGGGCAAAGCATTGGCCAAGGAAGAACCCATTATGTTTTGGAGCAGATTGGCCTTGGTGCAGTGCACTTATGGTTAGCAAATTGTATAATGTTGAAGAAAGATGGTGACCATGTTTTTTAAACAGGAGAAACAAAGAGCTTAAAGAACATTTTACCTGCTAAACATGGACATTTTCAATGTTTTCTGAAATTTTATTGACCAAACTAACAATAAATAAATCAAGAAAATGATCACCATATAAAGAAACAATCAAATATTTGTGATTCATTTATTTTAAAAGGATCCCAATTAGCCCATGCCAACGGTACCAGTTATTCTTCCTGGGGTCTCACATCCAGTAGATCACATTCATCATACATACTGAAAACATAATCACATTTGTGTTAGCTGTGTTAGTTGCAGCCCTACATTTTATTTGATCCTGAACACAGGATATAAGGACCTGCTGATTATTTAGCTACAAGCTGCCTCCGCCTGAGTGATACCGCTGTCACATTAATGGGAAACAGCAGTGGGCCCAGTGTCGTACCCTGAGGCACTCCAAACATTGTGATATCTGAAGTTAACATTGGAAAGAACATAAAAACAAACAATCTGTTTGTTTTCTCAATATTATGCGATAACAGTTTGATATCCTGAGATAATAAAATAACAGAGAATCGACTTAGAATAACTGTTAGAAGCTGCAGCAGCAACGTTTTAGAAACCCAGTTTTAGAGACCCACTTTCATCCCGGTTAGCTTTGATGGAAGCTCAATTGCTTCTTAATTGCCTCCTTTAAGAACAATGGAAACCCCTCTGACATTACAGTTTTTGACTTTGCTCTGATTTCAGAGTTATTTATGTCTTTATTCTCGTCCCTTCTGTCTCATGAAACTCCGTCTTTGTACCGTCGATCCCTGTAACGCCGCTGGCTCTGGGTCAAAGACAAAGACTCTTTCTCTGAAATTGCTCCCCATTGAGTTTTTGACAGCTTTGCATATAAATTTGTTTTGGAGTAAATCCTTCCCTCCAGGACTTCTTTTTAACTTCAACGCCTCAGCAGGAGCCGCCAAAGTCTCCCCAAGAAACAGGAGGCTCTTCAGATTTGAGTTTGACAGAGCGCAGAGTTTTGAGAGATACACAACTGACCGTCACAGAGAGATAATAAATACAAAGGCTCAAATATGAGCTAAATGTTTTGTCCACTAAAGAGAACATTTTATTTAGTTCACCAAGACATAAAAGCAACATGCAGTAGATCTAATATGGTATTAGAACACAATAAAGGTACAAAAAAACTGTAAATTAGTATAAAATAAAAAGGCATGACAATAAAATACTTTAATAATAAATAAATATGTTAGTGGTTTACATAAGCAGCATTTAGCTCAGAGTTCAGTGTCTAACACAAAGATAATAAAGGATAAGAAGATGAATATCAATTAAATCAATATAAATATCAATGTCAGACATACGAGGGTTGAGAATAAAGAAAAAGTTGAAAAACAAAATTAGAACAGGAAAGTTTTTAGGTCCAGGAAAATGTATTGTGCATGTCTTCTTATTCTTCTTATTATTATTATTTTTACTCTTTACTATGTTTTTACTTTATTTAATTTATAGACATATTCACATAATAAAGTCATTTAAAAGTTAAAACAGAATTTAAAACCAGTGATTGAAAGTACATTAACTCAATTATTGTACAGAAGTATTTAACAATTGAAATTCTGAACATAAAATTGTGGTTTTATTGTAATTGTATTTCATTCTTTATCTACTTTGGTTTATTTTTGCTTTCTTCTACTTGAACCAGTTGCAAAGCACACAATTTATATATATTATATATATATATATATATATATATATATAAAAAAAACCTTTTCTGTTTTACATGATGTTCTTAATATTTTGTCATAATCTCATATTATGAAAATGTCAAATCAAAGATCAATACAGTTTTATTGTGTAATTGACAGGTGGTTATGATCAAAATTGGTTGGTTAGTAAAAATCTTCCTTACTTGAATAAGATCAAAGGACTGAAATATTATTAATAAAGTGGAATAAATTAAATTTAAAATGTTTCAAGATGAGTTCAAGTGACAAAAGGTGTGTGGGATTCTTTGTTTCCTTCTAAATCATCACATCTGGAAACACCTGGGGATGATTTGGATTGAATCCGTTGTCAGACTTTATCAATGAAGTCAGAAATCAGGATTCAATCAGCTGACGAGTTCCTGAAAGGCTTCAACTCCGTCCAGCAGATGTCAGGATTTTACAACTTTACAGGATCCTGAAGACCTGAAACACTGGAGGTTTGTTGATCGTTATGTTTTGAGAAATCTGATATAAAGAGAGTTTCAGATATGTCATCGCAGGATAAACATATTTGATTAATAACCTATGGCCCCTTTTCCATTTAGGCCCTATTATTGTGCATACTGTCTTAATGGAATGATTGTGACAGACTAAATAGAATTGGAACATAATTAATTGTAATACTGCTGGTTGTCTAATCTATAATCATATATCATCATTTATTATTTTATTGTATTTTTGTTTAAATAATCTGAACAAAGCCAGTAAAAAGTACAATATTTACCTATGACATGCAGTGGGGGAGAAGTATTGAGTGGCAATAAATAGAATAAGTACTTCACAATTGCACTTAAGTACAGTACTTTAGTAAAAGTATTGAGTCACATTCTTGGAGGCAAATATTCCGTTTACTTCACTACATTTATATAATAACCTAAGTTAGTTTGCAGATTCAGATTAATAATACAAATTACAATCAACTAATTAATCATGATGCAATGAAAAGTGACAAATTACACACATTAATGCATCAATGATTATAATCCAATGATGTCAATATATTATTATTATTATTATTATTGTGATTGTTATTATTATTGTTATTATTATTATTATCATCATTATTATTATTGTGATTGTTATTATTATTGTTATTATTGTTATTATTGTTATTATAATAATAGTTATTATTGTTATTATACTTTTGTTGTTGTTATTATTATTATAATTATTATTATTGTTATTATTGTTATTATTATTATAATTATTATTGTTGTTGTTATTATTTGTTGTTATCATTATTATTATGTATAATGAGTACTTTTACTTTACTTCTATTACTATTACTTACAGTAGTTATGTTGATGTACTTTTATACTTTTACTTAATTAAACTTTTGAAGGCAGAACTACAGAGTACTTTCACTACAGTATTACGTCACAGTTCTTCTTCTTCTACTGTTTATTTTCACGTTTCTGGGAAACAGCAGTCAGTCGGAGCTGCGGACTGAGCATGCGCAGTGAGCCTCCCCAGCCGGTCGTCAGAGGAAGTTTGGATCAACTCCGTACCTGTCGGGTCTGTGAGAGCAGCGGTCTGTACGGATACAGGTGAGCACAGAGCAGCTCTATCCACCTACAGGTGAGCACAGAGCAGCTCTATCCACCTACAGGTGAGCACAGAGCAGCTCTATCTACCTACAGGTGAGCACAGAGCAGCTCTATCTACCTACAGGTGAGCACAGAGCAGCTCTATCCACCTACAGGTGAGCAGAGCAGCTCTAGCACAGAGCAGCTCTATCCACCTACAGGTGAGCACAGAGCAGCTCTATCTACCTACAGGTGAGCACAGAGCAGCTCTATCCACCTACAGGTGAGCACAGAGCAGCTCTATCCACCTCTATCCAGGTGAGCACAGAGCAGCTCTATCCACCTACAGGTGAGCACAGAGCAGCTCTATCCACCTACAGGTGAGCACAGAGCAGCTCTATCCACCTACAGGTGAGCACAGAGCAGCTCTATCCACCTACAGGTGAGCACAGAGCAGCTCTATCTACCTACAGGTGAGCACAGAGCAGCTCTGTCTACCTACAGGTGAGCACAGAGCAGCTCTATCCACCTACAGGTGAGCAGCTCTATCTACCTACACACAGAGCAGCTCTATCTACCTACAGTGAGCCGCCTCTATCTACCTGCACACAGGCAGGTGATGCTAATTATAGCTTATGTGAGCATGCTAAGCTAACTAATATCACTTCCCTGTAGAGTGTGTGTGTGTGGCCGCCTCATACCTGCACCAGGCAGGTGATGCTAATTATAGCTTATGTGAGCATGCTAAGCTAACTAATATCACTTCCCTGTAGAGTGTGTGTGTGTGAGAGAGAGCTGATGTTTATCTGTACTATGTCACAAGTTTACTTAATAACTGGAACATCAAGAAGTACTACATATCAGAGGTACTTTTTACTGTAATACATCTCAGAGGTACTTTTTACTGTACTACATCTCAGGTACTTTTTACTGTACTACATCTAAAAGGTACTTTTTATCAGAGAGGTACTTTTTACTGTACTACATCTCAGGTACTTTTTTTACTGTAATACATCTCAGAGGTACTTTCTACTGTAAATCAAAATCTCAAGGTATTTTGTCAGAGGTACTTTTTGCTGTACATGTCACATCTGTGAGGTACTTTTTGCTGTACTACATCTAAGAGGTACTTTTTACTGTACTACATGTCAGAGGTACTTTTAGCTGTACTACATCTCAGGTACTTTTTATTGTAATACATCTCAGAGGTACTTTCTACTGTAATACAACTCAGAGGTACTTTTTACTCTACTACATGTCAGAGGTACTTTTTACTGTACTACATCTAAGAGGTACTTTTTACTGTACTACATCTAAGAGGTACTTTTTACTGTACTACATCTCAGAGGTACTTTCTACTGTACTACATCTCAGAGGTACTTTTTACTGTACTACATCTAAGAGGTACTTTTTACTGTACTACATCTCAGAGGTACTTTTTACTGTACTACATCTCAGAGGTAACTACATCTCAGAGGTACTTTTTACTGTACTACATCTCAGAGGTACTTTTTACTGTACTACATCTAAGAGGTACTTTTTACTGTACTACATCTAAGAGGTACTTTTTACTGTACTACATCTCAGAGGTACTTTTTACTGTACTACATCTAAGAGGTACTTTTTACTGTACTACATCTAAGAGGTACTTTTTACTGTACTACATCTAAGAGGTACTTTTTACTGTACTACATCTCAGAGGTACTTTTTACTGTACTACATCTCAGAGGTACTTTTTACTGTACTACATCTCAGAGGTACTTTTTACTGTACTACATCTAAGAGGTACTTTTTACTGTACTACATCTCAGAGGTACTTTTTACTGTACTACATCTCAGAGGTACTTTTTACTGTACTACATCTAAGAGGTACTTTTTACTCTAAGAGGTACATCTACATCTAAGAGGTACTTTTTACTGTACTACATCTAAGAGGTACTTTTTACTGTACTACATCTAAGAGGTACTTTTTACTGTACTACATCTAAGAGGTACTTTTTACTGTACTACATCTCAGAGGTACTTTTTACTGTACTACATCTCAGAGGTACTTTTTACTGTACTACATCTCAGAGGTACTTTTTACTGTACTACATCTAAGAGGTACTTTTTACTGTACTACATCTAAGAGGTACTTTTTACTGTACTACATCTAAGAGGTACTTTTTACTGTACTACATCTAAGAGGTACTTTTTACTGTACTACATCTAAGAGGTACTTTTTACTGTACTACATCTCAGAGGTACTTTTTACTGTACTACATCTCAGAGGTACTTTTTACTGTACTACATCTAAGAGGTACTTTTTACTGTACTACATCTAAGAGGTACTTTTTACTGTACTACATCTCAGAGGTACTTTTTACTGTACTACATCTCAGAGGTACTTTTTACTGTACTACATCTAAGAGGTACTTTTTACTGTACTACATCTAAGAGGTACTTTTTACTGTACTACATCTAAGAGGTACTTTTTACTGTACTACATCTCAGAGGTACTTTTTACTGTACTACATCTAAGGTACTTTTTACTGTACTACATCTAAGAGGTACTTTTTACTGTACTACATGTACTACATCTCAGGTACTTTTTACTGTACTACATCTCAGAGGTACTTTCTACTGTACTACATGTCAGAGGTACTTTTTACTGTACTACATCTAAGAGGTACTTTTTACTGTACTACATCTAAGAGGTACTTTTTACTGTACTACATCTAAGAGGTACTTTTTACTGTACTACATCTCAGAGGTACTTTTTACTGTACTACATCTCAGAGGTACTTTTTACTGTACTACATCTAAGAGGTACTTTTTACTCTACTACATCTAAAAGGTACTTTTTACTGTACTACATCTCAGGTACTCTACTGTAATACATCTAAGAGGTACTTTTTTACTGTACTACATCTAAGAGGTACTTTTTACTGTACTACATCTAAGGTACTTTTTACTGTACTACATCTCAGAGGTACTTTTTACTGTACTACATGTCAGAGGTACTTTTTACTGTACTACATCTAAGGTACTTTTTACTGTACTACATCTCAGGTACTTTTTACTGTACTACATCTAAGAGGTACTTTTTACTGTACTACATCTAAGAGGTACTTTTTACTCTACTACATCTAAGAGGTACTTTTTACTGTAATACATCTAAGAGGTACTTTTTACTGTACTACATGTCAGAGGTACTTTTTACTGTACTACATCTCAGAGGTACTTTCTACTGTAATACAACTCAGAGGTACTTTTTACTCTACTACATCTCAAAGGTACTTTTTACTGTACTACATCTAAGAGGTACTTTTTACTGTACTACATCTAAGAGGTACTTTTTACTGTACTACATCTCAGGTACTTTTTACTGTACTACATCTCAGAGGTACTTTTTACTGTACTACATCTCAGAGGTACTTTTTACTGTACTACATCTCAGAGGTACTTTTTACTGTACTACATCTCAGAGGTACTTTTTACTGTAATACATCTAAGAGGTACTACATCTCAGAGGTACTTTTTACTGTACTACATCTCAGAGGTACTTTTTACTGTAATACATCTAAGAGGTACTTTTTACTGTACTACATCTCAGAGGTACTTTTTACTGTACTACATCTCAGAGGTACTTTTTACTGTACTACATCTCAGAGGTACTTTTTACTGTACTACATCTAAGAGGTACTTTCTACTGTACTACATCTCAGAGGTACTTTTTACTGTACTACATCTTAGAGGTAAATATTGTACTTTTTACTGTACTACATTTGTCTGACTGCTTTTGTTTCTTTTGAGATGACAGTTTTTCATCTCAGAAGTACAATATTTCCCCCTGAGAAGTACTGGAGGAGAAGTAGAAAGTATCAGAAAGTGGAAATACTTGAGTAAAGTACAAGCACCACAAAGTAGTACTTATATACTTGAGTTAACTTTCTTAGTGTACTTTCCACCACTCTACTTAAGTCTGACTGTTGTCTGGAGGTTTTATCTGAACTTAGTTTAGTATTTAGTAGTAGTAGTACTTTAGTTTCATTTCTAGAGTGTATTCCTCTGAATGTCAGTTATTTGTTTATGAAGCTTTCAGGTGATTTATTTCTCTTTGTTTCTCTTTGTTTCTCTTTGTTTCTTTCATGAAGAGACTTCCTTCAGAAATGACCTCAACATCAGATCTGGAGCAGCTGGCAGAAATAGGTGAGTTTAAATTCACTTAAATAAATACATAATCATATCTTTTTTTATGTAAATGTCAATCCTTCACATTGTTATCCTGTTCTATATTTTAGTATATTTAATCCTCCCATGTCAGGTTAAAAAAAACAATTAATAAAATGGAAAATAACTTTAAAGTTGAGTCGTTTAAACCTTGTTATATATATTTGTAATATCCTGTTCATCCCCGGTTAAATCACCGCTAGTGGACAAAATAATAGAAACACCTCTGCGTTCTCCTTAATGATCAGAAAGTAGAATCAGCAACTTTCTGACACAGCTTGAACAAAAACTAAACATTATTAAGTATTAGTTTTAGCTAATAAACTATAATTATGACCTAATATGCAGTTTCACTTTTTTAAAATAGTAACTTTCTCACTTGTTATTTAGTTTTAAAGAAGAGAAGCAACATGTGTTTTGGTCGTACATTATTGTTTATTGAAATAGATTTATTTCTGCTGTTCTTCAGTATTTCAGTTCAGTCAGAATGAAGTCACAGTTTTCTGTCCCTTCCTGCCTCTCTGAACTAAACTGAGCCTTTTGTCGGGTCTCTCTGAAGCGGATCATTTCCTCTCTGTTATCAGAGTGTTTATAGAAAGCTTCCCTCGGCGCTGCAGAGTAAACATCCACAGCAGAAAACAGATCATGATGGCGGTTAGAGCTTCCACCCAGGCCTCTGGCTAATCTCTATGTCCAGGAACAGAGAGACGGAGCAGATAAGGGAGTCATTTAGAAAATGGAAGGTGGAGCAGAGTGGGAATCTGTGATGGAGCTAAATGAGCTGGAGACTTTACCTCAGAGTCATGAGTATGTTTGAGGCTGTGGTTTCCTGTAAATACTGCACGTATTCAGTGTTTCCCTCTGGAGCTTTAGCGAGTGGACATCAGACCCTCTAAGGTGGATTTCTTTCCTCTTAATTGTGACAGAGCTCCAGAAGGAGGAGGAGGAGGAGGATGAAGAGGAGGGTCAGAGGTGCGTCACAGACGGTCCATCAGTTCCTCCCATCAACAGATCCAGTCCGGATTCTTCTCACCCGTATTATGACGTGGCTCGACACGGCATCATCCAGGTCTCCGGTCAGTTAAAAACCTATTTAAATATAAGTTTTTAAATAATAATCCAACAAAAGCCTTGAAAACTACCTGTTCAGGTACTCTGTTCTCTACCTGTTCAGGTACTCTGTTCTCTACCTGTTCAGGTACTCTGTTCTCTACCTGTTCAGGTACTCTGTTCTCTACCTGTTCAGGTACTCTGTTCTCTACCTGTTCAGGTACTCTGTTCTCTACCTGTTCAGGTACTCTGTTTCTCTACCTGTTCAGGTACTCTGTTCTCTACCTGTTCAGGTACTCTGTTCTCTACCTGTTCAGGTACTCTGTTCTCTACCTGTTCAGGTACTCTGTTCTCTACCTGTTCAGGTACTCTGTTCTCTACTGCATCAGTTCGCACCACAAACATGCTTTAAGTGTCTTGCAGGTACATTCAGAGAGTAATACTAAAATGTGACATTGAAGAGAGAAACTTTATCAACACGTCAACCAGAGTCTGAGGAAACATCTCAAACTGGTCCGTTTCCTCTGCAGGTGACGACAAGTACGGCAGGAAGCTGATCATCTTCAGCAGCTGTTGTTTGCCTCCATCACACCAGCTGAACCACCGTCGCCTGCTGGAGTGAGTCCACACTGGATCCTCCTCATTCAGCAGAGACACGTGTGGTCAGCGGTTAGTGATTATGTTCTCTCTGCAGGTACCTGAAGTTCACGTTGGACCAGTACGTGGAGATGGACTACATACTGGTTTACTTCCATTACGGTCTGAGGAGCAGCAACAAGCCGTCTCTGAAATGGTTACGAGAAGCTTACAGCGAGTTCGACAGGAAGTAAGTCCCCAAACATAACTGTTATTACTCCTTTATTCTGCTAGTTTTGTGTTTAAAGTTGTATTTCTGCAGAGTGTTAAATAAAGATCATGCTACACTTATATTATTATTATTATTATTATTATTATTATTATTATTACATTGGTGGTTCAATAAGATCCACACTTTTCCAAGAACTCCAGAGAGTTGTAAAGTCCCAAAGTCACAGTAATTGTAATTTTCTAACAAAATATTCTGCTTTGATCCATTTTTTGTTGGTGTTAAAACCCACTTCTACTGCAGTCAAAAAACTGTAAAAAAAAAAAAAAAAAAAAAAAGGCAGCACTGAAATGTTACATTAATTAAAGAAAGTTAATTTACTAAAAATTATAAATCAACTCATTCAATCGTTCGAAACACTAATACTAAAATATTAAAACAGACATTTAAAGCTTCAAATGAAAATAAAAATTGCATTTTGTAAAGATCTGATAATTTATTTTTTTGTCTCTTTTTTTCAAAACACTGACATAAGCTTTGAATAAATTAAGTATTTTAAAAAATTACATTTTCAGCCACAATTTCTCAAATGTGCTGTCACTTTGCATTGTTACATTTTCAGTTTGTTTATTTATTCATATATTATTATTTTATTTATATACATATATAAAATAATCATTTGTAATTATCATTTACATAAAAAAATGATATCTCTAGTGTGTTTATATCTATATATATATATATATATATATATATATATATATATATATAAAAAAATAAAAAAAATGCAACACTTTTGCAACAAAAACTTTTTCAAAAAATGATGTTTTGCTATAAATCGTTTCATAATTTGCATTAAAATAATCAGATGGAATATCAGAATGTTGTTGTTGTTGTTGTGACAGTGTGAATGTTATTTGTTTTTTCAGATACAAGAAGAACATGAAGACTCTGTACGTCGTTCATCCGACAAACTTCATCAGAATCGTGTGGAACATCTTCAAACCTCTGATCAGGTAAAAACACGTCCACTCTTCTGGAAGTCGAAGCGTCTCCACGTTAACGTTTGTTCTCGTCTCTTCTTCAGTCACAAGTTTGGGAAGAAGCTGACGTACGTGAACTACCTGACGGAGCTCGGAGAACACCTGAACTACGAGCAGCTCATCATCCCTCCTGATGTTCTCAGGTACTCGCTCTTCATCACATGATGTCAGAGGGAACACAGTGGTTCCACATGTTCCTCCAGTAGACTCTGAGAACTCTCGCTGTCTCAAACTCAATCAAACCCTCACAAGTTAAGAAGGAAACAGCTGCAGTTCATCACAGAAACATCTGGACAACAAGCAGAACATCAGTCTGCACGAATGATCAGTTTATACTGTTTGGAGATCAGCCGTCCATCCTCGTCCACCAAGGAAACGTTGATCAGAAGAACAGGATCATCAATCAAAGATCATCATTTAGATTATTGATCAGCTGAGAATGTAGTTTAAAGATTTGGAAACGTTTTGTTTTGCTGCTCAAGAAAGACTATCTGTTTACGTCAATACTTTTCTTAATTATTTAAAAACATTCTGATTAAAAAATAACTAAAATGAACCGTTAAGAGTATTGATAAGAGTTAGAATAATAATAATAACACGTTATTTGTATAAGACTTTATAAGGTACTTAAAAGCACTTTACATGGTAAAGACAGAAACAATAAATAAAAACAATGTAAACAAGGCAGAGAAATGACATTATAATAATAATTTAAAAAAACTATGTAAATGGCATCACAGGTTAAAAGCAGATTTAAATATAAGTTTAAATTTTTCGCACATTTTAAATGCAACAGTTAAACTAAAGTGATTTTTAATGAAAGCTTGAATTTTTCCTGACAGAAGCGTTCGTCACACATGATGTGTTCAAGGACCGTTGGAAGGTTGAGATTCAGGCCTAACGCCGGCGTGTTTTGGGGTTCACAGCGGTCAAACCGTTCAGAAGAGCTCAGGACGATCTATCAGAATCTAAATAATCATTGTTGTTGTTTTTCTGTTTCGCCTCCTTCAGACACGATGAAAAACTACGAGCGGCTCAGAAAGGAGGCCCCCCCTCAGTGAAGAGCCCCCACCCCGCCCCCCTGCCCACTCAGCAGTTTGGAGTCAGTCTGCAGTAGTGAGTCTGGTCACTGATTCATTCATAAGCTTCACTACATTCAGTTTGTTTCTTCTGACGCTGAATCGTTTGTCTGCTGACCAGCATCAGAGGGAAGAACAACGAGGCCATGATCCCACCTGTGATGTCTCAGACTGTCACCTACCTGAAGGAGAAAGGTCAGAGTTCATCTGATGATGTCATGATTAGGACGTTAGTGATGGAAGCTTTAAATGAGCTCAGATCTGATTTATTCAATTTTTTTTTTTTGCTTTTCTCTGTTTTATATCAAATCAAATGTCATTTATTTATATTTTATTATTTAATATTTTATTATTTGATATTTTTGAGTATTTTTAACGTTGGTCGGACAAAACAAACATTTTAAAGAAACTTTGGTGGGAGTTTCTTCCCAATCTTTTTACATTTTATGAACCAAACCATTAAGCAAGAAGATTATCAATGGATTAATATTATTATTTGTGTCCTTTTCTTATTTTCTTGGCTTTAAACAAGTCTGAAATGTCTGAAAATACTGTAATTAGCTTTATTTTTTAATATTCATAATACAATGTAAATTCCCCCAAAGTTACAAAAAATCCTCAAATTCTCCAAAGAAAAAACAGTAAACATAAGAAATATGTGTTAAATACAGATCATGGAAAGACGTTAGCTTGAAGTAATTTTATCTCATTTATATTTATACAATAACAATTAAAAAATGTTTATTACATTATATTTATTATAATACAACATTATAACAATTGTAAAAACTAATTTTAAAGATGAATGTTTTCATCGTGGTGTTATTCGTGGTATATTCGTGGTGTGTTTCAGGTCTGAGGACTGTGGGGATCTTCAGACGTTCGGCTCAAGTTAAGACCATCAAGGACGTTCAGAGACTCTATAACCTGGGTGAGCGGGGTCTCCCTCTCTGAGTAGCAGGGGCCCTTTTTATCTGTCAGTACCAGGAAGTGGAGATCAATATGTGTGTGTGTGCTGCAGCTCACATCCCATCGGTTCTGTGTGAGGCCTGTAATGACGTCCACACGGTGTGTTAATAAAGTTTATTTGTATCCTTGTGACGCCTTCAGGTAAACCTGTAAACTTTGATGAGTACAGAGACGTTCACGTTCCTGCTGTGATCCTCAAGACGTTCCTCAGAGAGATGACCGAACCACTGCTCACCTTCAGGCTCTACAGCCAGGTCCAGGACCTGCTCAGTGAGTGGAGAGGGGCCCTCCTCCTCCTCCTCCTCCTCCTCCTCCTCGTGTTTCACATGTTTGTGTTGTTGTTGTTGTTGTTGTTGTTGTTGATGACGTGTGACCTCCTCCTCGTGTTCTCAGACGTTTGTTTGTTTGTTGTTTGTTTGTTGACGTGTGACCTCCTCCTCGTGTTCTCAGACGTTTGTTTGTTTGTTTGTTTGTTTGTTTGTTGACGTGTGACCTCCTCCTCGTGTTCTCAGGCGTTTGTTTGTTTGTTTGTTGTTTGTTTGTTTGTTTGTTGTTTGTTTGTTGACGTGTGACCTCCTCCTCGTGTTCTCAGACGTTTGTTTGTTTGTTTGTTGTTTGTTTGTTGACGTGTGACCTCCTCCTCGTGTTCTCAGACGTTTGTTTGTTTGTTTGTTTGTTTGTTGTTTGTTTGTTGACGTGTGTGTTCTCAGGCGTTTGTTTGTTTGTTTGTTTGTTTGTTTGTTTGTTTGTTGACGTGTGACCTCCTCCTCGTGTTCTCAGACGTTTGTTTGTTTGTTTGTTGTTTGTTTGTTGACGTGTGACCTCCTCCTCGTGTTCTCAGACGTTTGTTTGTTTGTTGTTTGTTTGTTGACGTGTGACCTCCTCCTCCTCGTGTCCTCAGGCGTAGAGAGCAGTCTGAGGGTCAGCAGATGTAAACAGATGGTTGAAAGTCTTCCTGAACATCACTTCATCGTAGCAAAGTACCTGATGAGTTTCCTCCACACGGTGAGAACGAGGAAGAACTTCAGTGATTATCTTTTAACTGCAGAACTCAACATATCATGTAAAATGTCAAAAAACAACAAGACCTATCTTATAATATATATTTTGTCAAGACAATAGTGCAAAAAGTACAGGAATAAAACAATGTGAAAGTAAATAAAATGCAGAACATAAATATGAAATAATATCAAATACATGTCAAAGACAGAAGATAAAAGTGAGTTTTAATTACATTATTTCTACGTATAATTATTTAAAAAAATACAGTAACAAAACATAAATAATAAACTAAAATCTGATGTTCTTCTGTTGAATAATCCACAAATTTTGTAAATGATAATTCCAGTTTTCTGATCAAGAATAACAAAAACTATTTTCTTGAAACTGTTAATGTGCCAGAACTGAATATAGAATATAAAACTACAGAAATTAATATTAAGAATATTATGTAGCATCTTTTTAATCATAAAATGCTGCTTAAAGTGCTTTAGATTATAATTACGTTAAGAAAACACAATAAAAATATTTAATTAAACAAATAAAATTTTGCAAAAACACTTTTAAAACAATAGAATGAAATAAAGATGTTACAGTGAAATATTAAACATTTAAATAAGGAATGTTTTATACTGAAATACACAGATCTGTCTGTTTCATTTAATATATATATATATATATATATATATATATATATATATATATATATATGTATGTATATATATATATATATATATATATATATATATATATATATATATATATATATATATATATATATATATATATATATATATATATATATATATATCCTGTATTGATCCCTAAAACATTCCTTATTTAAATGTTTAATATTTCATGTAACATATTTATTTCATTCTATTGTGTGTTTTTGCAAAATTTTATTTGTTTATCCCTTTATTCAATGTGTCCTTCTTGTGTGTTGATCATTATTATTGGTTATTCAATGTTGTCCTATATCCTGTATTGTATATTGATCATGATCCTGTTATTGATCCTGTAATCATTGATTGTATTGATCCTGTATTGGTCCTGTTATCCAATTGGTCCTCTATTGGTCCTGTATTGATCCTGGTCCTGTATTGGTCCTGTATTGGTCCTGTATTGGTCCTGTATTGGTCCTGTATTGATCCTGTATTGGTCCTGTATTGGTCCTGTATTGGTCCTGTATTGGTCCTGTATTGGTCCCTCAGGTGTCTCAGCAGAGCATCGTGAACAAGATGAGCTCGTCTAATCTGGCCTGTGTGTTCGGGGTGAACCTGCTCTGGCCTCGAGACGGATCCATCTCCCTGGACGCTCTGACGCCCATCAACATCTTCACCGAGATCCTCATCGAACACTTCACCACCGTGTTCGGCTCCCGCTGCCCAGCTGGACAGGTAACGCCCTGATCCTCCAGAACCTGCAGAACCTCCAGACCAGGAAGTCTCATTCCCACTAAACTAACAGAGCACCTTCCTGCTCCTCAGAGGATGAACCTTCACACTGTACACACTGTTTTTGACTTTGACTTTTTGCTCCAAGCCTCCATTAGTTGAGGCGTCAACTTTGCACTTCATGTTAGCTTTTATTCTGCATTGATTAGCCTTCGATCATGGGTTTAGTCACAGTGTTACTTGCAGCTGATTGGATTATTGTTTCATGTGTTTTCTGTGTAAAGATGAATATTTTTAATACACGTCTGATATCTTTCTAAAACGTTTCTCTTGTGTCGTTCTTTCACTAAACAGAAACTATAAAACTGTATAAAATGGGCTTCAAACCATTATTACCAGAGACATAAATGTGGGGGTCCCTCAACAAGGTATTATTATGGTATGTCATGAAAATGCAGTTTCATATTCATAGTTTAGTATGTAACAAAGAGTATTAGGTGCTCACTATACTAGGACGTTTGAAATGATATACTATAAGTTTTTATGAAATACTTTACTATGACATACTATAAAATTACACTACATTTATTTTACATTTTCATAAAATACTACACCATGAAAATATGACATAATATAACATGACTTTTTTTGACTTGTGTATGACATAATGTAATGATTTACTAAAGATATATAATATGACTACCATTTTCATGACGTTATATATATATTACATTTTTATGATATACTATACTGTGACTTTTTATGCCATACTATGTTATGACTTATATTGTCCTTTTTGCGACATACTATGAAGTTTTTATACTATACTGGGATATTTCTTTAAAATATAGGAGGACATCTCCGATCCATTAGGACTCTGGTCCTGTTCCTGGGTTTCCCTCTTACAGGACTCTGGTCTTCAGCTGATGAGTAAACACCTGAACCTGGTCTGGTTCCGACTATGAAAGCTCACCGTCCAGTAATGGACCTCTGTTCATTGGACGACTTGGTTCTGTTGTGGTTTCGTTTGGTGTTTTTCACACATGCTGATATGAACTGAACTGAGGTCCATGTTTGTTCTGTTATGTTTGGTGACTTTGTAAATAAATGCTTATTCTTTATTTGTATACTCGTCTGGTCTCTTGTTCATGTTGCAGCCTTTGTGCCAGGTCCAAACATATACTATGAGACTTTATGATGTTATATACTCCCACTTTTTCTGACCTTTATATGACAAATTACTATGATATACTATAAATGACGAATGAAGATTTCTTTCATAATAAACTGTCATATGACTTCTTCATGACTTTTTTAACATACTATACTATGACTTTTTTAACATACTATAATATGACTTTTTTCAACATACTATAATATGACTTTTTTAACATACTATAATATGACTTTTTTCGACATACTATACTATGACTTTTTTAACAAACTGTAGAATGACTTTTTTAAGATACTATAATATGACTTTTTTAAGATACTATAATATGACTTTTTTAACATACTATAATATGACTTTTTTAACATACTATAATATGACTTTTTTAACATACTATAATATGACTTTTTCAACATACTATAATATGACTTTTTTAACATACTATAATATGACTTTTTTAACATACTATAATATGACTTTTTTCGACATACTATACTATGACTTTTTTAACATACTATAATATGACTTTTGTAACATACTATACTTTTTTAAATATAATATGACTTTTTTAACATACTATAATATGACTTTTTTAACATACTATAATATGACTTTTTTCGACATGCTATACTATGACTTTTTTAACATACTATAATATGACTTTTTTCAACATACTATACTATGACTTTTAACATACTATAATATGACTTTTTTAAGATACTATAATATGACTTTTTTAACATACTATAATATGACTTTTTTAACATACTATAATATGACTTTTTTAACATACTATAATATGACTTTTTTAACATACTATAATATGACTTTTTTAACATACTATACTATGACTTTTTTCAACATACTATAATATGACTTTTTTAACATACTATAATATGACTTTTTTCAACATACTATAGTATGACTTTTTTAACATACTATAATATGACTTTTTTAACATACTATACTATGACTTTTTTCAACATACTATATTTTGACTTTTTTAACATACTATAATATGACTTTTTTAACATACTATAATATGACTTTTTTAACATACTACAATAAGACTTTTTTAACATACTATAATATTACTTTTTTAACATACTATATATGACTTTTTTAACATACTATAGTATGACTTTTTTAACATACTATAATATGACTTTTTCAACATACTATAATATGACTTTTTTAACATACTATAATATGACTTTTTTTAACATACTATACATGACTTTTTCGACATACTATACTATGACTTTTTTAACATACTATAATATTACTTTTTTAACATACTATAATATGACTTTTTTAACATACTATAATATGACTTTTTTAACATACTATAATATGACTTTTTTCGACATGCTATACTATGACTTTTTTAACATACTATAATATGACTTTTTTAACATACTATACTATGACTTTTTCAACATACTATAATATGACTTTTTTAACATACTATAATATGACTTTTTTAACATACTATAATGACTTTTTTAACATACTATAATATGACTTTTTTAACATACTATAATATGACTTTTTTAACATACTATACTATGACTTTTTTAACATACTATAATATGACTTTTTTAACATACTATAATATGACTTTTTTAACATATATACTATGACTTTTTTAACATACTATAGTATGACTTTTTTCAACATACTATAATATGACTTTTTTAACATACTATAATATGACTTTTTTAACATACTATAATATTACTTTTTTCGACATACTATAATATGACTTTTTTAACATACTATAATATGACTTTTTTCGACATACTATAATATGACTTTTTTAACATACTATAATATGACTTTTTTAACATACTATAATATGACTTTTTTAACATACTATAATATGACTTTTTCAACATACTTTATGACTTTTTTAACATACTATAATATGACTTTTTTAACATACTATAATATGACTTTTTTAACATACTATAATATGACTTTTTCATACTATACTATGAGTTTTTTAACATACTATAATATGACTTTTTTCAACATACTATAATATGACTTTTTTAACATACTATAATATGACTTTTTTAATACTATACTATGACTTTTTTAACATACTATACTATGACTTTTTTAACATACTATAGTATGACTTTTTTAACATACTATAATATGACTTTTTTAACATACTATAATATGACTTTTTTCGACATGCTATACTATGACTTTTTTCGACATACTATAATATGACTTTTTTAACATACTATAATATGACTTTTTTAACATACTATAATATGACTTTTTTAACATACTATACTATGACTTTTTTAACATAATATAATATGACTTTTTTAACATACTATAATATGACTTAACATACTATAATATGACTTTTTTAACATACTATAATATGACTTTTTTAACATACTATAATATGACTTTTTTAACATACTACAATAAGACTTTTTTAACATACTATAATATTATTTTTCGACATGCTATACTATGACTTTTTTAACATACTATAATATGACTTTTTTAACATACTATAATATGACTTTTTTAACATACTATAATATGACTTTTTTACATACTATCATATACTTTTTTAACATACTATACTTTTTTAACATACTATAATATGACTTTTTCAACATACTATAATATGACTTTTTTAACATACTATAATATGACTTTTTTTAACATACATACTATATACTATGACTTTTTTAACATACTATAGTATTACTTTTTTCAACATACTATAATATGACTTTTTTAACTTACTGTAATATGACTTTTTTAACACATACTATAGTATGACTTTTTTCGACATTATATACTATGACTTTTTTAACATACTATAATATGACTTTTTTTTTTTCATACTATACTATGACTTTTTTAACATACTATAATATGACTTTTTTAACATACTATACAATACTTTTTTAACATATATATATATGACTTTTTTAACATACTATAATATGACTTTTTTAACATACTATAATATGACTTTTTTCGACATACTATACTATGACTTTTTTAACATACTATACTATGACTTTTTTAACATACTATCATATGACTTTTTTAACATACTATAATGTGACTTTTTCAACATACTATACTATGACTTTTTTAACATACTATAATATGACTTTCTTAACATACTACAATAAGAATTTTTTAACATACTATAATATGACTTTTTTCGACATACTATAATATGACTTTTTTAACATACTATAATATGACTTTTTTAACATACTATAATATGACTTTTTTAACATACTATAATATGACTTTTTTAACATACTATAATATGACTTTTTCAACATACTATACTATGACTTTTTTAACATACTATAATATGACTTTTTTAACATACTATACTATGACTTTTTTCGACATACTATAATATGACTTTTTTAACATACTATAATATGACTTTTTCAACATACTATAATATGACTTTTTTCAACATACTATACTATGACTTTTTTAACATACTATAATATGACTTTTTTAACATACTATAATATGACTTTTTTAACATACTATACTATGACTTTTTTAACATACTATAATATGACTTTTTTAACATACTATAATATGACTTTTTTAACATACTATAATATGACTTTTTTCAACATACTATAATATGACTTTTTTAACATACTATAATATGACTTTTTTAACATACTATAATATGACTTTTTTCGACATACTATAATATGACTTTTTTAACATACTATAATATGACTTTTTTCGACATACTATAATATGACTTTTTTAACATACTATAATATGACTTTTTTAACATACTATAATATGACTTTTTTAACATACTATACTATGACTTTTTTCGACATACTATAATATGACTTTTTTAACATACTATAATATGACTTTTTTAACATACTATACTATGACTTTTTTAACATACTACAATAAGACTTTTTTAACATACTATACTATGACTTTTTTAACATACTATAATATGACTTTTTTAACATACTATAATATTACTTTTTTCGACATACTATAGTATGACTTTTTTAACATACTATAATATGACTTTTTTAACTATAATATGACTTTTTTAACATACTATATTTTGACTTTTTTAACATACTATAATATGACTTTTTTAACATACTATACTATGACTTTTTTAACATTTATAATATGACTTTTTTAACATACTATAATATGACTTTTTTCAACATACTATAATATGACTTTTTTAACATACTATAATATGACTTTTTTAACATACTATAGTATGACTTTTTTCGACATTATATACTATGACTTTTTTCAACATACTATAATATGACTTTTTTAACATACTATAATATGACTTTTTTCAACATACTATACTATGACTTTTTTAACATACTATAATATGACTTTTTTAACATACTATAATATGACTTTTTTAACATACTATACTATGACTTTTTTAGACATACTATAATATGACTTTTTACTATACATACTAACATACTACAATAAGACTTTTTTAACATACTATAATATGACTTTTTTCAACATACTATACTATGACTTTTTTAACATACTATAATATGACTTTTTTAACATACTATAATATGACTTTTTTAACATACTATAATATGACTTTTGTAACATACTATACTATGACTTTTTTCAACATACTATATTTTGACTTTTTTAACATACTAACATACTATAATATGACTTTTTTCAACATACTATAATATGACATTTATAATATGACTTTTTTAACATACTATAATATTACTTTTTTAACATACTATACTATGACTTTTTTTAACATACTATAATATGACTTTTTTTTTAACATACATACTATATACTATGACTTTTTTAACATACTATAATATGACTTTTTTCAACATACTATAATATGACTTTTTTAACATGCTATACTATGACTTTTTTAACATACTATAATATGACTTTTTTCGACATGCTATACTATGACTTTTTTAACATACTATAATATGACTTTTTTAACATACTATAATATGACTTTTTTAACATACTATAATATGACTTTTTTAACATACTATACTATGACTTTTTTAACATACTATAATATTACTTTTTTAACATACTATAATATGACTTTTTTAACATACTATAATATTACTTTTTTTTAACATACTATGACTTTTTCGACATGCTATACTATGACTTTTTTAACATACTATAGTATTACTTTTTTCAACATACTATAATATGACGTTTTTTAACATTCTATAATATTACTTTTTTAACATACTATAGTATGACTTTTTTAACATACTATACTATGACTTTTTTAACATACTATAATATGACTTTTTTAACATACTATAATATGACTTTTTTAACATACTATACTATGACTTTTTTCAACATACTATAATATGACTTTTTTCAACATACTATACTATGACTTTTTTAACATACTATAATATGACTTTTTTCAACATACTATACTATGACTTTTTTAACATACTATACTATGACTTTTTTAACATACTATAATATGACTTTTAACATACTATACTATGACTTTTTTAACATACTATACTATGACTTTTTTAACATACTATAATATGACTTTTTTAACATACTATAATATGACTTTTTTAACATACTATAATGACTTTTTTAACATACTATAATATGACTTTTTTAACATACTATATTCTTTTTTTCAACATACTATAATATGACTTTTTTAACATACTATACTTTGACTTTTTTCAACATACTATAATATGACTTTTTTGACATTATATACTATGACTTTTTTAACATACTATAATATGACTTTTTTAACATACTATAATATGACTTTTTTAACATACTATAATATGACTTTTTTAACATACTATAATATGACTTTTTTCGACATACTATAATATGACTTTTTTAACATACTATAATATGACTTTTTTAACATACTATAATATGACTTTTTTAACATACTATAATATGACTTTTTCAACATACTATACTATGACTTTTTTAACATACTACAATAAGACTTTTTTAACATACTATAATATGACTTTTTTAACATACTATAATATGACTTTTTTAACATACTATAATATGACTTTTTTAACATACTATAATATGACTTTTTTAACATACTATAATATGACTTTTTTAACATACTATAATATGACTTTTTTAACATACTATAATATGACTTTTTTAACATACTATAATATTACTTTTTTAACATACTATAATATGACTTTTTTCGACATACTATAATATGACTTTTTTAACATACTATAATATGACTTTTTTAACATACTATAATATGACTTTTTTAACATACTATACTATGACTTTTTTAACATACTATAATATGACTTTTTCAACATACTATAATAAGACTTTTTTAACATACTATAATATGACTTTTAACATACTATACTATGACTTTTTTAACATACTATAATGACTTTTTTAACATACTATAATATGACTTTTTTACTATAATATGACTTTTTTAACATACTATATATGACTTTTTTAACATACTATACTATGACTTTTTTCAACATACTATAATATGACTTTTTTAACATTCTATAATATTACTTTTTTTTTAACATACTATGACTTTTTCGACATATACTATGACTTTTGTAACATACTATACTATGACTTTTTTCAACATACTATATTTTGACTTTTTTAACATACTATAATATTACTTTTTTAACATACTATAATATGACTTTTTTAACATACTATAATATGACTTTTTTAACATACTATAATATGACTTTTTTAACATACTATAATATTACTTTTTTCAACATACTATACTATGACTTTTTAACATACTATAATATGACTTTTTTAACATAATATATGACTTTTTTTAACATACTATAATATGACTTTTTTAACATACTATAATATGACTTTTTTAACATACTATATATGACTTTTTTAACATACTATAATATGACTTTTTTAACATACTATAATATGACTTTTTTAACATACTATAATATGACTTTTTCAACATACTATACTATGACTTTTTTAACATACTATAATATGACTTTTTTAACATACTATACTATGACTTTTTTCAACATACTATATTTTGACTTTTTTAACATACTATAATATTACTTTTTTCGAACATACTATAGTATGACTTTTTTCGACATTATATACTATGACTTTTTTAACATACTATAATATGACTTTTTTAACATACTATAATATGACTTTTTTCAACATACTATATTTTGACTTTTTTAACATACTATAATATGACTTTTTTAACATACTATAATATGACTTTTTTCAACATACTATACTATGACTTTTTTAACATACTATAATATGACTTTCTTAACATACTATACTATGACTTTTTTAACATACTACAATAAGACTTTTTTAACATACTATAATATGACTTTTTAACATACTATACTATGACTTTTTTAACATACTATAATATGACTTTTTTAACATACTATAATATGACTTTTTTAACATACTATAATATGACTTTTTTAACATACTATAATATGACTTTTTTAACATACTATAATATGACTTTTTTAACATACTATAATATGACTTTTTTAACATACTATAATATGACTTTTTCAACATACTATAATATTACTTTTTTCAACATACTATAATATGACTTTTTTAATAATATGACATACTATACTATGACTTTTTTAACATACTATAATATGACTTTTTTCGATATATATGACTTTTTTAACATACTATAATATGACTTTTTCAACATACTATAATATGACTTTTTTTAACATTTATAATATGACTTTTTAACATACTATCATATGACTTTTTTAACATACTATAATATGACTTTTAACATACTATAATATGACTTTTAACATACTATAATATGACTTTTTTCACATACTATAATATGACTTTTTTAACATATATACTATGACTTTTTTAACATACTACAATAAGACTTTTTTAACATACTATAATATGACTTAACATACTATACTATGACTTTTTTAACATACTATAATATGACTTTTTTAACATACTATAATATGACTTTTTTAACATACTATAATATGACTTTTTTAACATACTATATATGACTTTTTCAACATACTATACTATGACTTTTTTAACATACTATAATATGACTTTTTTAACATACTATAATATGACTTTTTTAACATACTATAATATGACTTTTTTAACATACTATAATATGACTTTTTTAACATAATATAATATGACTTTTTCAACATACTATACTATGACTTTTTTAACATACTATATATGACTTTTTCAACATACTATAATATGACTTTTTTAACATACTATAATATGACTTTTTTAACATACTATAGTATTACTTTTTTCAACATACTATAATATGACTTTTTTAACATACTATAATATTACTTTTTTAACATACTATAATATGACTTTTTTATTATATACATACTATACTATACTATGACTTTTTTAACATACTATAATATGACTTTTTTAACATACTATACTATGACTTTTTTAACATACTATAATATGACTTTTAACATACTATACTATGACTTTTTTAACATAATATAATATGACTTTCTTAACATACTATACTATGACTTTTTTAACATACTACAATATGACTTTTTTAACATACTATAATATGACTTTTTTCGACATACTATAATATGACTTTTTTAACATACTATAATATGACTTTTTTAACATACTATAATATGACTTTTTTCAACATACTATAATATGACTTTTTTAACATACTATAATATTACTTTTTTTAACATACTATGACTTTTTCGACATGCTATACTATGACTTTTTTAACATACTATAGTATTACTTTTTTCAACATACTATAATATGACGTTTTTTAACATTCTATAATATTACTTTTTTCGACATACTATAGTATGACTTTTTTAAGATACTATACTATGACTTTTTTAACATACTATAATATGACTTTTTTAACATACTACAATATGACTTTTTCAACATACTATACTATGACGTTTTTTAACATTCTATAATATGACTTTTTTAACATACTATAATATGACTTTTTTCGACATACTATATATGACTTTTTTAACATTCTATAATATTACTTTTTTCGACATACTATAGTATGACTTTTTTAACATACTATAATATGACTTTTTTAACATACTATAATATGACTTTTTTAACATACTATAATATGACTTTTTTAACATACTATAATAAGACTTTTTTAACATTCTATAATATTACTTTTTTCGACATACTATAGTATGACTTTTTTAACATACTATAATATGACTTTTTTAACATACTATAATATGACTTTTTTAACATACTATAATATGACTTTTTCAACATACTATACTATGACGTTTTTTAACATTCTATAATATGACTTTTTTAACATACTATACTATGACTTTTTTCGACATACTATCATATGACTTTTTTAACATTCTATAATATTACTTTTTTCAACATACTATAGTATGACTTTTTTCGACATACTATAATATGACTTTTTTAACATACTATAATATGACTTTTTTAACATACTATAATATGACTTTTTTAACATACTATAATATGACTTTTTTAACATACTATAATATGACTTTCTTAACATACTATACTATGACTTTTTTAACATACTACAATAAGACATACTATACTATGACTTTTTTAACATACTACAATAAGACTTTTTTAACATACTATAATATGACTTTTTTCAACATACTATACTATGACTTTTTTAACATACTATAATATGACTTTTTTCGACATACTATCACATGACTTTTTTAACATACTATATGACTTTTTTAACATACTATAGTATGACTTTTTTCGACATACTATAATATGACTTTTTTAACATACTATAATATTACTTTTTTCAACATACTATACTGACTTTTTAACATACTATAATATGACTTTTTTAACATACTATAATATGACTTTTTTAAGATACTATACTATGACTTTTTTAACATACTATAATATGACTTTTTTCGACATTATATACTATGACTTTTTTAACATACTATAGTATTACTTTTTTCAACATACTATAATATGACTTTTTTAACATACTATAATATGACTTTTTTCGACATACTATCATATGACTTTTTTAACATACTATAATATGACTTTTTTCGACATTATATACTATGACTTTTTTAACATACTATAATATTACTTTTTCAACATACTATACTATGACTTTTTTAACATACTATAATATTACTTTTTTTAACATACTATGACTTTTTTTTTTCGACATGCTATACTATGACTTTTTTAACATACTAATATATTACTTTTTTAACATACTATAGTATGACTTTTTTAACATACTATAATATGACTTTTTTAACATACTATAATATGACTTTTTTAACATACTATAATATGACTTTTTTAACATACTATAATATGACTTTTTCAACATACTATACTATGACTTTTTTAACATACTATAATATGACTTTTTTCAACATACTATACTATGACTTTTTTAACATACTATAATATGACTTTTTTCGACATTATATACTATGACTTTTTTAACATACTATAGTATGACTTTTTTCAACATACTATAATATGATGTTTTTTAACCTTCTATAATATGACTTTTTAACATACTATATATGACTTTTTTAACATACTATAATATGACTTTTTTCGACATTATATACTATGACTTTTTTAACATACTATAATATTACTTTTTTCAACATACTATAATATGACTTTTTTAACATACTATAATATTACTTTTTTTTAACATACTATGACTTTTTCGACATGCTATACTATGACTTTTTTAACATACTATAGTATTACTTTTTTCAACATACTATAGTATGACTTTTTATGACATACTATAATATGACTTTTTAACATACTATAATATGACTTTTTTAACATACTATAATGACTTGACTTTTTTAACATACTATAATATGACTTTTTTAACATACTATAATATGACTTTTTAACATACTATACTATGACTTTTTTAACATACTATACTATGACTTTTTTAACATACTATACTATGACTTTTTTAACATACTATAATATGACTTTTTCAACATACTATACTATGACTTTTTTAACATACTATAATATTACTTTTTTCGACATACTATAGTATGACTTTTTTAACATTCTATAATATTACTTTTTTCGATACTATAATATGACTTTTTTAACATACTATACTATGACTTTTTTAACATACTATAATATGACTTTTTTAACATTATATATGACTTTTTTAACATACTATAGTATGACTTTTTCGACATTATATACTATGACTTTTTTAACATACTATAATATGACTTTTTTAACATACTATAATATGACTTTTTTAACATACTATACTATGACTTTTTTCAACATACTATAATATGACTTTTTTAACATTCTATAATATTACTTTTTTCGACATACTATAGTATGACTTTTTTAACATACTATAATATGACTTTTTTAACATACTATAATATTACTTTTTTCAACATACTATACTATGACTTTTTTCAACATACTATAATATGACTTTTTTAACATTATATACTATGACTTTTTTAACATACTATAATATGACTTTTTTAACATTATATACTATGACTTTTTTAACATACTATAATATGACTTTTTTCGATACTATACTATGACTTTTTTAACATACTATACTATGACTTTTTTAACATACTACAATAAGACTTTTTTAACATACTATAATATGACTTTTTTCAACATACTATACTATGACTTTTTTAACATACTATACTATGACTTTTTTCGACATACTATAATATGACTTTTTTAACATACTATAATATTACTTTTTTCAACATACTATAATATGACTTTTTTAACATACTATAATATGACTTTTTTAACATACTATACTATGACTTTTTTCAACATACTATACTATGACTTTTTTAACATACTATAATATGACTTTTTTAACATACTATAATATTACTTTTTAACATACTATAATATGACTTTTTTAACATACTATAATATGACTTTTTTTAACATACTATGACTTTTTTAACATATACTATGACTTTTTTAACATACTATAGTATGACTTTTTTAAACATACTATAATATGACTTTTTTAACATACTATAATATTACTTTTTTAACATACTATAATATGACTTTTTTAACATACTATAATATTACTTTTTTCAACATACTATAATATGACGTTTTTTAACATTCTATAATATTACTTTTTTCAACATACTATAATATGACTTTTTTAACATACTATAATATTACTTTTTTCAACATACTATAATATGACTTTTTTAACATACTATACTTTGACTTTTTTAACATACTATAATATGACTTTTTAACATATATAATATGACTTTTTTCACATACTATATATGACTTTTTTAACATACTATAATATGACTTTTTTCGACATATATAATATGACTTTTTTAACATACTATAATATTACTTTTTTTAACATACTATACTATATGCTATACTATGACTTTTTTAACATACTATAGTATTACTTTTTTCAACATACTATAATATGACTTTTTTAACATTCTATAATATTACTTTTTTAACATACTATAGTATGACTTTTTTACATACTATAATATGACTTTTTTAACATACTATAATATGACTTTTTTAACATACTATAATATGACTTTTTAACATACTATAATATGACTTTTTTAACATACTATAATAAGACTTTTTAACATACTACAATAAGACTTTTTCAACATACTATACTATGACTTTTTATAACATGCTATACTATGACTTTTTTAACATACTATACTATGACTTTTTTAACATACTATAATATGACTTTTTTCAACATACTATACTATCACTTTTTTAACATTCTATAATATTACTTTTTTCGACATTATATATGACTTTTTTAACATACTATAATATGACTTTTTTCAACATACTATAATATGACTTTTTTAACATACTATAATATGACTTTTTAACATAATCATACTATACTATGACTTTTTTCGACATTATATACTATGACTTTTTTAACATACTATAATATGACTTTTTTAACATACTATAATATGACTTTTTTAACATACTATAATATTACTTTTTTCAACATACTATGACTTTTTTTTCAACATACTATACTATGACTTTTTTTTAACATACTATGACTTTTTCGACATGCTATACTATGACTTTTTTAACATACTATAACTGTTTTTCAACATACTATAATATGACGTTTTTTAACATTCTATAATATTACTTTTTTCGACATACTATAGTATGACTTTTTATGACATACTATAATATGACTTTTTAACATACTATAATATGACTTTTTTAACATACTATACTATGACTTTTTTAACATACTATAATATGACTTTTTTAACATACTATACTATGACTTTTTTAACATACTATACTATGACTTTTTTAACATACTATAATATGACTTTTTTCAACATACTATAATATGACTTTTTTCGACATACTATAGTATGACTTTTTTAACATACTATAATATGACTTTTTTAAGATACTATAATATGACTTTTTTAACATACTATAATATGACTTTTTTAACATACTATAATATGACTTTTTTAACATACTATAATATGACTTTTTTAACATACTATAATATGACTTTTTTAACATACTATAATATGACTTTTTTAACATACTATACTATGACTTTTTTAACATACTATACTATGACTTTTTTCGACATACTATCATATGACTTTTTTAACATACTATAATATGACTTTTTCAACATACTATACTATGACTTTTTTCAACATACTATAATATGACGTTTTTTAACATACTATAATAAGACTTTTTTAACATACTATAATATGACTTTTTTAACATACTATACTATGACTTTTTTCAACATACTATATTTTGACTTTTTTAACATACTATAATATGACTTTTTTAACATACTATAATGTGACTTTTTCAACATACTATACTATGACTTTTTTAACATACTATAATATGACTTTCTTAACATACTATACTATGACTTTTTTAACATACTATAATATGACTTTTAACATTCTATAATATGACTTTTTTGACATTATATACTATGACTTTTTTAACATACTATAATATTACTTTTTCAACATACTATAATATGACTTTTTTAACATACTATAGTATTACTTTTTTCAACATACTATAATATTACTTTTTCAACATACTATAATATTACTTTTTTAACATACTATAATATGACTTTTTTAACATACTATAATATGACTTTTTTAACATACTATAATATGACTTTCTTAACATACTATAATGACTTTTTTAACATTCTATAATATTACTTTTTTCGACATACTATCATATGACTTTTTTAACATACTATAATATGACTTTTTTCGACATTATATACTATGACTTTTTTAACATACTATACTATGACTTTTTTCAACATACTATACTATGACTTTTTTAACATACTATAATATGACTTTTTTAACATACTATAATATGACTTTTTTCAACATACTATACTATGACTTTTTTAACATACTATAGTATGACTTTTTTCAACATACTATAATATGACTTTTTTAACATACTATACTATGACTTTTTATAACATACTATACTATGACTTTTTTAACATTCTATAATATGACTTTTTTCGACATATATACTATGACTTTTTTAACATACTATACTATGACTTTTTTCAACATACTATAATATGACTTTTTTAACATACTATAATATGACTTTTTTAACATACTATAATATTACTTTTTTAACATACTATAATATGACTTTTTTAACATTCTATAATATTACTTTTTTCGACATACTATAATATGACTTTTTTAAGATACTATACTATGACTTTTTTAACATACTATAATATGACTTTTTTCGACATTATATATGACTTTTTTAACATACTATAATATGACTTTTTTAACATATATAATATGACTTTTTTAACATACTATAATATGACTTTTTTAACATACTATACTATGACTTTTTTAACATACTACAATAAGACTTTTTTAACATACTATAATATGACTTTTTTAACATACTATAATATGACGTTTTTTAACATTCTATAATATGACTTTTTTAACATACTATACTATGACTTTTTTCGACATACTATCATATGACTTTTTTAACATACTATAATATGACTTTTTTCAACATACTATAATATGACTTTTTTAACATACTATACTATGACTTTTTTCAACATACTATACTATGACTTTTTTAACATACTATAATATGACTTTTTTAACATACTATACTATGAGTTTTTATAACATACTATACTATGACTTTTTTCAACATACTATAATATGACTTTTTTCGACATACTATAGTATGACTTTTTTAACATACTATAGTATTACTTTTTTCAACATACTATAATATGACTTTTTTAACATTCTATAATATTACTTTTTTAACATACTATACTATGACTTTTTTAACATTCTATAATATTACTTTTTTCGACATACTATAATATGACTTTTTTAACATACTATAATATGACTTTTTTAACATACTATAATATGACTTTTTTCGACATTATATACTATGACTTTTTTAACATACTATAGTATTACTTTTTTCAACATACTATAATATGACTTTTTTAACATACTATACTATGACTTTTTTAACATACTATAATATGACTTTTAACATACTATACTATGACTTTTTTCAACATACTATACTATGACTTTTTTAACATACTATAATATGACTTTTTTCGACATACTATTTTTTTAACATACTATAATATGACTTTTTTAACATACTATAATATGACTTTTTTAACATACTATAATATTACTTTTTTTAACATATACTATGACTTTTTTAACATACTATAATATGACTTTTTTAACATACTATAATATTACTTTTTTCAACATACTATAATATGACTTTTTTAACATACTATAATATGACTTTTTTCGACATACTATAGTATGACTTTTTTAACATACTATAATATGACTTTTTTAACATACTATAATATGACTTTTTTAACATACTATAATATGACTTTTTTAACATACTATAATATGACTTTTTTAACATACTATACTATGACTTTTTTAACATACTACAATAAGACTTTTTAACATACTATAATATGACTTTTTCAACATACTACTATAACTTTTTATAACATACTATACTATGACTTTTTTAACATACTATAATATGACTTTTTTCAACATACTATAATATGACTTTTTTAACATTCTATAATATGACTTTTTAACATACTATAATATGACTTTTTTAACATACTATAATATGACTTTTGTAACATACTATACTATGACTTTTTTCAACATACTATAATATGACTTTTTTAACATACTATAATATGACTTTTTTAACATACTATAATATTACTTTTTTCAACATACTATAATATGACTTTTTTAACATACTATAATATGACTTTTTTAACATACTATACTTTTTTCGATATACTATGACTTTTTTAACATACTATAATATGACTTTTTTCAACATACTATAATATGACTTTTTTAACATACTATAATATGACTTTTTTAACATACTATAATATTACTTTTTTAACATACTATAATATGACTTTTTTAACATACTATAATATGACTTTTTTCGACATGCTATACTATGACTTTTTTAACATACTATAATATGACTTTTTTCAACATACTATACTATGACTTTTTTAACATACTATAATATGACTTTTTTAACATACTATAATATGACTTTTTTAACATACTATACTATGACTTTTTTCAACATACTATATTATGACTTTTTTAACATACTATAATATGACTTTTTTAACATACTATAATATTACTTTTTTAACATACTATACTATGACTTTTTTAACATACTATACTATGACTTTTTTAACATACTATAATATGACTTTTTTAACATACTATACTATGACTTTTTTAACATACTATACTATGACTTTTTTAACATACTATAATATGACTTTTTTAACATACTATAATATGACTTTTTTAACATACTATAATATGACTTTTTTAACATACTATAATATGACTTTTTTTTAACATACTATGACTTTTTCGAGATTATATACTATGACTTTTTTAACATACTACAATAAGACTTTTTTAACATACTATAATATGACTTTTTTAACATACTATAATATGACTTTTTTAACATACTATAATATGACTTTTTTAACATACTATAATATGACTTTTTTCAACATACTATACTATGACTTTTTTAACATACTATAATATTACTTTTTTCAACATACTATACTATGACTTTTTTAACATACTATAATATGACTTTTTTAACATACTATAATATGACTTTTTTAACATACTATAATATGACTTTTTTAACATACTATAATATGACTTTTTTAAGATACTATAATATGACTTTTTTAACATACTATAATATGACTTTTTTCGACATACTATAATATGACTTTTTTAACATACTATAATATGACTTTTTTCAACATACTATAATATGACTTTTTTAACATACTATAATATGACTTTTTTAACATACTATAATATGACTTTTTTAACATACTATAATATGACTTTTTTCAACATACTATAATATGACTTTTTTAACATACTATACTATGACTTTTTTAACATACTATACTATGACTTTTTTAACATACTACAATAAGACTTTTTTAACATACTATAATATGACTTTTTTAACATACTATAATATGACTTTTTTAACATACTATACTATGACTTTTTTAACATACTATAATATGACTTTTTTAACATACTATAATATGACTTTTTTCAACATACTATAATATGACTTTTTTAACATACTATAATATGACTTTTTTAACATACTATAATATGACTTTTTTAACATACTATACTATAATACTATGACTTTTTTAACATACTATAATATTACTTTTTTCAACATACTATAATATGACTTTTTTTAACATTCTATAATATTACTTTTTTCAACATACTATAGTATGACTTTTTTCGACATACTATACTATGACTTTTTTAACATACTATAATATGACTTTTTTCAACATACTATACTATGACTTTTTTAACATACTATAATATGACTTTTTTAACATACTACAATAAGACTTTTTTAACATACTATAATATGACTTTTTTAACATACTATAATATGACTTTTTTCAACATGCTATACTATGACTTTTTTAACATGCTATACTATGACTTTTTTAACATACTATACTATGACTTTTTTAACATACTATAATATGACTTTTTCAACATACTATACTATGACTTTTTTAACATACTATAATATTACTTTTTTCAACATACTATAATATGACTTTTTTAACATACTATAATATGACTTTTTTAACATACTATAATATGACTTTTTTAACATACTATAATATGACTTTTTTAACATTCTATAATATTACTTTTTTCGACATACTATAGTATGACTTTTTTAACATACTATAATATGACTTTTTTAACATACTATAATATGACTTTTTTAACATACTATAATATGACTTTTTTAACATACTATACTATGACTTTTTTAACATACTATAATATGACTTTTTTAACATACTATACTATGACTTTTTTCAACATACTATAATATTACTTTTTTCGACATACTATACTATGACTTTTTTAACATACTATAATATGACTTTTTTCAACATACTATAATATGACTTTTTTAACATACTATAATATGACTTTTTTCAACATACTATACTATTTTTTTAACATACTATACTATGACTTTTTTAACATACTATAGTATGACTTTTTTCAACATACTATAATATGACTTTTTTAACATACTATAATATTACTTTTTTCAACATACTATAGTATGACTTTTTTAACATACTATAATATGACTTTTTTAACATACTATAATATGACTTTTTTAACATACTATAATATGACTTTTTCAACATACTATACTATGACTTTTTTAACATACTATAATATGACTTTTTTAACATACTATAATATGACTTTTTTAACATACTATAATATGACTTTTTTAACATACTATAATATGACTTTTTTAACATACTATACTATGACTTTTTTAACATACTATAATAGACTTTTTTAACATACTATAATATTACTTTTTTCGACATACTATACTATTTTTTTTAACATACTATAATATGACTTTTTTAACATACTATAATATGACTTTTTTAACATACTATACTTTGACTTTTTTCGACATACTATAATATGACTTTTTTAACATACTATAATATGACTTTTTTAACATACTATAATATTACTTTTTTAACATACTATAATATGACTTTTTTAACATACTATAATATTACTTTTTTCAACATACTATAATATGACTTTTTCGACATACTATACTATGACTTTTTTAACATACTATAATATGACTTTTTTCAACATACTATAATATGACTTTTTTAACATACTATAATATTACTTTTTTCGACATGCTATAGTATGACTTTTTTAACATACTATATACTATGACTTTTTTAACATACTATAATATGACTTTTTTAACATACTATACTATGACTTTTTTTAACATACTATAATATGACTTTTTTAACATACTATAATAAGACTTTTTTAACATACTATAATATGACTTTTTTAACATACTATAATATGACTTTTTTAACATACTATAATATGACTTTTTTAACATACTATAATATGACTTTTTTAACATACTATAATATGACTTTTTTCAACATAGTATAATATGACGTTTTTTAACATTCTATAATATGACTTTTTTAACATACTATACTATGACTTTTTTAACATACTATAATATGACTTTTTTAACATACTACATACTATAATGACTTTTTTAACATACTATAATATGACTTTTTTAACATACTATAATATGACTTTTTTAACATAATATATGACTTTTTTTAACATACTATAATATGACTTTTTTAACATACTATAATATGACTTTTTTAACATACTACAATAAGACTTTTTTAACATACATACTATATAATATGACTTTTTTAACATACTATAATATGACTTTTTTAACATACTATACATACTTTTTTATACTATATATGACTTTTTTCAACATACTATAATATTACTTTTTTCGACATACTATACTATGACTTTTTTAACATACTATAATATGACTTTTTTCAACATACTATACTATGACTTTTTTAACATACTATAATATGACTTTTTTAACATACTATAATATGACTTTTTCAACATACTATACTATGACTTTTTATAACATACTATACTATGACTTTTTTAACATACTATAATATGACTTTTTTAACATACTATAATATGACTTTTTTAACATACTATAATATGACTTTTAACATACTATACTATGACTTTTTTCAACATACTATACTATGACTTTTTTAACATACTATAATATGACTTTTTTAACATACTATATTATGACTTTTTTAACATACTATAATATGACTTTTTTAACATACTATAATATGACTTTTTTAACATACTATAATATGACTTTTTTCAACATACTATAATATGACTTTTTTAACATACTATAATATGACTTTTTTAACATACTATAATATGACTTTTTCGACATTATATACTATGACTTTTTTAACATACTACAATAAGACTTTTTTAACATACTATACTATGACTTTTTTAACATACTATAATATGACTTTTTTAACATTCTATAATATGACTTTTTTCGACATACTATAATATGACTTTTTTCAACATGCTATACTATGACTTTTTTAACATACTATAATATGACTTTTTTAACATACTATAATATGACTTTTTTAACATACTATAATATGACTTTTTTAACATACTATACTATGACTTTTTTAACATACTATAATATGACTTTTGTAACATACTATAATATTACTTTTTTCAACATACTATACTGACTTTTTAACATACTATAATATGACTTTTTTAACATACTATCATATGACTTTTTTCAACATACTATAGTATGACTTTTTTAACATACTATAATATGACTTTTTTTTTTAACATACTATAATATGACTTTTTTCAACATACTATACTATGACTTTTTTAACATACTAATATGACTTTTTTAACATACTATAATATGACTTTTTTCAACATACTATACTATGACTTTTTTAACATACTATAATATGACTTTTTTAACATACTATACTATGACTTTTTTAACATACTATAATATGACTTTTTTAACATACTATAATATGACTTTTTTAACATACTATACTATGACTTTTTTAACATACTATAATATGACTTTTTTAACATACTATAATATGACTTTTTTAACATACTATAATATGACTTTTTTAACATACTATAATATGACTTTTTTAACATACTATAATATGACTTTTTTAACATACTATTTATTACTTTTTTAACATACTATAATATGACTTTTTTAACATACTATAATATGACTTTTTTAACATACTATAATATGACTTTTTTAACATACTATAATATGACTTTTTTAACATACTATAATATGACTTTTTTAACATACTATACTATTACTTTTTTTAACATACTATAATATGACTTTTTCGACATATACTATGACTTTTTTAACATACTATAATATGACTTTTTTCAACATACTATAATATGACTTTTTTAACATACTATAATATTACTTTTTTCGACATACTATAATATGACTTTTTTAACATACTATAATATGACTTTTTTAACATACTATAATATGACTTTTTTAACATACTAACATACATATATGACTTTTTTAACATACTATAATATGACTTTTTTACATATATACTATGACTTTTTTAACATACTATAGTATTACTTTTTTCAACATACTATAATATGACTTTTTTAACATACTATAATATTACTTTTTTTAACATACTATACTTTTTTAACATATACTATGACTTTTTTAACATACTATAGTATTACTTTTTTCAACATACTATAATATGACTTTTTTAACATACTATAATATTACTTTTTTCGACATACTATAATATGACTTTTTTAACATACTATAATATGACTTTTTTAACATACTATAATATGACTTTTTTAACATACTATAATATGACTTTTTCAACATACTATACTATGACTTTTTTAACATACTATAATAATGACTTTTTTAACATACTATAATATGACGTTTTTTAACATTCTATAATATGACTTTTTTAACATACTATAATATGACTTTTTTAACATACTATACTATGACTTTTTTAACATACTATAATATGACTTTTTTAACATACTACAATAAGACTTTTTTAACATACTATACTATGACTTTTTTAACATACTATAATATGACTTTTTTTAACATACTATAATATGACTTTTTTAACATACTATACTATGACTTTTTTGGACATACTATATATGACTTTTTTAACATACTATAGATTACTTTTTTAACATACTATAATATGACTTTTTTAACATACTATAATATGACTTTTTTAACATACTATAATATTACTTTTTTTTAACATACTATACTATGACTTTTTCGACATTATATACTATGACTTTTTTAACATACTATAGTATTACTTTTTTCAACATACTATAATATGACGTTTTTTAACATTTTTTTTTCTATAATATACTTTTTTTTCGACATACTATACTATGACTTTTTTAACATACTATATACTATGACTTTTTTAACATACTATAATATGACTTTTTCAACATACTATAATATGACTTTTTTAACATACTATAATATGACTTTTTTAACATACTATAATATGACTTTTTTAACATACTATAATATGACTTTTTTAACATACTATAATATGACTTTTTTAACATACTATAATATGACTTTTTTAACATACTATACATATGACTTTTTTAACATACTATAATATGACTTTTTTAACATACTATAATATGACTTTTTTAACATACTATAATATGACTTTTTTAACATGCTATACTATGACTTTTTTAACATACTATAATATTACTTTTTTAACATACTATAATATGACTTTTTTAACATACTATAATATGACTTTTTTCAACATACTATATTATGACTTTTTTCGACATACTATAATATGACTTTTTTAACATTCTATAATATGCCTTTTTTAACATACTATAATATGACTTTTTTAAGATACTATAATATGACTTTTTTAACATACTATAATATGACTTTTTCAACATACTATACTATGACTTTTTTAACATACTATAATATGACTTTTTTAACATACTATAATATGACTTTTTTAACATACTATAATATGACTTTTTTAACATACTATAATATGACTTTTTTAACATACTATAATATGACTTTTTTAACATACTATAATATTACTTTTTTCAACATACTATACTGACTTTTTTCAACATACTATAATATGACTTTTTTAACATACTATAATATGACTTTTTTAACATACTATACTATGACTTTTTTCAACATACTATACTATGACTTTTTTAACATACTATAATATGACTTTTTTAACATACTATAATATGACTTTTTTAACATACTATAATATGACTTTTTTAACATACTATAATATGACTTTTTTAACATACTATAATATGACTTTTTTAACATACTATAATATGACTTTTTTAACATACTATACTATGACTTTTTTAACATACTATAATATGACTTTTTTAACATACTATAATATGACTTTTTTAACATACTATATGACTTTTTTCAACATACTATAATATGACTTTTTTAACATACTATAATATGACTTTTTTAACATACTATAATATGACTTTTTTCGACATGCTATACTATGACTTTTTTAACATACTATAATATGACTTTTTTAACATACTATACTATGACTTTTTTAACATACTATAATATGACTTTTTTAACATACTATAATATGACTTTTTTAACATACTATAGTATGACTTTTTTAACATACTATAATATGACTTTTTTAACATACTATAATATGACTTTTTTAACATACTATAATATGACTTTTGTAACATACTATAATATGACTTTTTTAACATACTATACTATGACTTTTTTAACATACTATAATATGACTTTTTTAACATACTATACTATGACTTTTTTCAACATACTATAATATGACTTTTTTAACATACTATAATATTACTTTTTTCAACATACTATAGTATGACTTTTTTTGACATACTATAATATGACTTTTTTAACATACTATAATATGACTTTTTTAACATACTATAATATGACTTTTTTAACATACTATACTATGACTTTTTTAACATACTATAATATGACTTTTTTAACATACTATAATATGACTTTTTTCAACATACTATAATATGACTTTTTTAACATACTATAATATGACTTTTTTAACATACTATACTATGACTTTTTTTAACATACTATAATATGACTTTTTTAACATACTATAATATGACTTTTTTCAACATACTATACTATGACTTTTTTAACATACTATAATATGACTTTTTTCGACATACTATAATATGACTTTTTTAACATACTATAATATGACTTTTTTAACATACTATATGACTTTTTTAACATACTATAATATGACTTTTTTCGACATTATATACTGACTTTTTTAACATACTATAATATGACTTTTTTAACATACTATAATATGACTTTTTTAACATACTATAATATGACTTTTTTAACATACTATAATATTACTTTTTTCAACATACTATAATATGACTTTTTTAACATACTATAATATTACTTTTTTTAACATACTATACTTTTTTTTAACATGCTATACTATGACTTTTTTAACATACTATAGTATTACTTTTTTCAACATACTATAATATGACTTTTTTAACATACTATAATATTACTTTTTTTTAACATACTATAGTATGACTTTTTTAACATTATATACTATGACTTTTTTAACATACTATAATATGACTTTTTCAACATACTATACTATGACTTTTTTAACATACTATAATATGACTTTTTTAACATACTATAATATGACTTTTTTAACATACTATAATATGACTTTTTTAACATACTATAATATGACTTTTTTAACATACTATAATATGACTTTTTTCGACATGCTATACTATGACTTTTTTAACATACTATATTATGACTTTTTTAACATACTATAATATGACTTTTTTAACATACTATAATATGACTTTTTTAACATATATAATATGACTTTTTAAACATACTATAATATGACTTTTTTAACATACTATAATATGACTTTTTTAACATACTATAATATTACTTTTTTCAACATACTATAATATGACTTTTTTAACATACTATAATATGACTTTTTTAACATACTATAATATGACTTTTTTAACATACTATAATATGACTTTTTTAACATACTATAATATGACTTTTTTAACATACTATAATATGACTTTTTTAACATACTATAATATGACTTTTTTAACATACTATAATATGACTTTTTTAACATACTATAATATTACTTTTTTCAACATACTATAGTATGACTTTTTTCGACATACTATAATATGACTTTTTTAACATACTATAATATGACTTTTTTCAACATACTATACTATGACTTTTTTCAACATACTACTATGACTTTTTTAACATACTATAATATGACTTTTTCAACATACTATACTATGACTTTTTTAACATACTATACTATGACTTTTTTAACATACTACAATAAGACTTTTTTAACATACTATAATATGACTTTTAACATACTATAATATGACTTTTAACATACTATACTATGACTTTTTTAACATACTATACTATGACTTTTTTAACATACTATAATATGACTTTTTTAACATACTATACTATGACTTTTTTCGACATACTATCATATGACTTTTTTAACATACTATAATATGACTCTTTTAACATACTATAATATGACTTTTGTAACATACTATACTATGACTTTTTTCAACATACTATAATATGACTTTTTTAACATACTATAATATGACTTTTTTCGACATTATATACTATGACTTTTTTAACATACTATAATATGACTTTTTTAACATACTATACTATGACTTTTTTCAACATACTATAATATTACTTTTTTAACATACTATAATATTACTTTTTTCGACATACTATACTATGACTTTTAACATACTATAATATGACTTTTTTAAGATACTATAATATGACTTTTTTAACATACTATAATATGACTTTTTTAAGATACCATAATATGACTTTTTAACATACTATACTATGACTTTTTTAACATTCTATAATATGACTTTTTTAACATACTATACTATGACTTTTTTCAACATACTATAATATGACGTTTTTTAACATTCTATAATATTACTTTTTTCGACATACTATAGTATGACTTTTTTCGACATTATATACTATGACTTTTTTAACATACTATAATATGACTTTTTTAACATACTATAATGTGACTTTTTCAACATACTATACTATGACTTTTTTAACATACTACAATAAGACTTTTTTAACATACTATAATATGACTTTTTTAACATACTATACTATGACTTTTTTAACATACTATAATATGACTTTTTTAACATACTATACTATGACTTTTTTAACATACTACAATAAGACTTTTTTAACATACTATAATATGACTTAACATACTATACTATGACTTTTTTCAACATACTATACTATGACTTTTTTACTACATATGACTAACATACTATAATATGACTTTTTTAACATACTATAATATGACTTTTTTAACATACTATACTATGACTTTTTTAACATACTATAATATGACTTTTTCGACATTATATACTATGACTTTTTTAACATACTATAGTATTACTTTTTTCAACATACTATAATATGACTTTTTTAACATTCTATAATATGACTTTTTTAACATACTATAATATTACTTTTTCAACATACTATAATATGACGTTTTTTAACATACTACAATAAGACTTTTTTAACATACTATGACTTTTTCAACATGCTATACTATGACTTTTTTAACATACTATAGTATTACTTTTTTCAACATACTATAATATGACTTTTTTAACATTCTATAATATTACTTTTTTCGACATACTATAATATGACTTTTTTAAGATACTATAATATGACTTTTTTAACATACTATAGTATTACTTTTTTCAACATACTATAATATGACTTTTTTAACATACTATAATATGACTTTTTTCGACATTATATACTATGACTTTTTTAACATACTATAGTATTACTTTTTTCAACATACTATAATATGACGTTTTTTAACATACTATAATAAGACTTTTTTAACATACTATAATATTACTTTTTTCGACATGCTATACTATGACTTTTTTAACATACTATAGTATTACTTTTTTCAACATACTATAATATGACGTTTTTTAACATTCTATAATATGACTTTTTTAACATACTATAGTATGACTTTTTTCGAACATACTATACTATGACTTTTTTAACATAATATAATATGACTTTTTTAACATACTATAATGTGACTTTTTCAACATACTATACTATGACTTTTTTAACATACTATGACTTTTTCGACATGCTATACTATGACTTTTTTAACATACTATAATATGACTGTTTTTCAACATACTGTACTGACTTTTTTCGACATACTATAATATGACTTTTTTAACATACTATAATATGACTTTTTCAACATACTATAATATGACTTTTAACATACTATACTATGACTTTTTTAACATACTATACTATGACTTTTAACATACTATAATGTGACTTTTAACATACTATACTATGACTTTTTTTCGACATACTATCATATGACTTTTTTAACATACTATAATATGACTTTTAACATACTATAATATGACTTTTAACATACTATACTATGACTTTTTTCGACATACTATAATATGACTTTTTTCGACATTATATACTATGACTTTTTTAACATACTACAATAAGACTTTTTTAACATACTATACTATGACTTTTTTCAACATACTATAATATGACTTTTTTAACATACTATAATATGACTTTTTTCGACATACTATAGTATGACTTTTTTAACATACTATAATATGACTTTTTTAAGATACTATAATATGACTTTTAACATAATATGATATGACTTTTTCAACATACTATACTATGACTTTTTTAACATACTACAATAAGACTTTTTTAACATACTATAATATGACTTTTTTAACATACTATAATATGACTTTTTTAACATACTATAATATGACTTTTTCAACATACTATACTATGACTTTTTTACATACTATCATATGACTTTTTCAACATACTATAATATGACTTTTTTAACATACTATAATATGACTTTTTTAACATACTATAGTATTACTTTTTTCGACATACTATAGTATGACTTTTTTCGACATTATATACTATGACTTTTTTAACATACTATACTATGACTTTTTTAACATACTATAATATGACTTTTTTAACATACTATACTATGACTTTTTTAACATACTATAATATAACTTTTTTCAACATACTATACTATGACTTTTTTAACATACTATAATATGACTTTTAACATACTATACTATGACTTTTTTAACATACTACAATAAGACTTTTTTAACATACTATAATATGACTTTTTCGACATACTATCATATGACTTTTTTAACATACTATAATATGACTTTTTTAACATACTATAATATGACTTTTTTCAACATACTATACTATGACGTTTTTAACATACTATAATATTACTTTTTTTTAACATACTATGACTTTTTCGACATGCTATACTATGACTTTTTTAACATACTATAGTATTACTTTTTTCAACATACTATAATATGACGTTTTTTAACATTCTATAATATTACTTTTTTCGACATACTATAGTATGACTTTTTTCGACATACTATAATATGACTTTTTTAACATACTATAATATGACTTTTTTAACATACTATAATGTGACTTTTTCAACATACTATACTATGACTTTTTTAACATACTATAATATGACTTTCTTAACATACTATACTATAACTTTTTTCGACATACTATATATGACGTTTTTTAACATTCTATAATATTACTTTTTTCGACATACTATAGTATGACTTTTTTCGACATACTATAATATGACTTTTTTAACATACTATAATATGACTTTTTTAACATACTATAATGTGACTTTTTCAACATACTATACTATGACTTTTTTAACATTCTATAATATGACTTTTTTAACATACTATACTATGACTTTTTTCGACATACTATCATATGACGTTTTTTAACATTCTATAATATTACTTTTTTCGACATACTATAGTATGACTTTTTTCGACATTATATACTATGACTTTTTTAACATACTATAATATGACTTTTTTAACATACTATAATATGACTTTTTTCAACATACTATACTATGACTTTTTTAACATACTATAATATGACTTTTTTAACATACTATAATATGACTTTTTTCAACATACTATACTATGACTTTTTTAACATACTATAATATGACTTTCTTAACATACTATACTATGACTTTTTTAACATACTACAATAAGACTTTTTCAACATACTATACTATGACTTTTAACATACTATACTATGACTTTTTTAACATACTATAATATGACTTTTTTCGACATACTATCATATGACTTTTTTAACATACTATAATATGACTTTTTTAACATACTATAGTATGACTTTTTTCAACATACTATAATATGACGTTTTTTAACATTCTATAATATGACTTTTTTAACATACTATAATATGACTTTTTTAACATACTATAATATTACTTTTTTAACATACTATAATATGACTTTTTTAACATACTATACTATGACTTTTTTAACATACTATAATATGACTTTTTTCAACATACTATACTATGACTTTTTTTTAACATACTATGACTTTTTTAACATACTATAATATGACTGTTTTTAACATACTATACTATGACTTTTTTAACATACTATAATATGACTTTTTTAACATACTATAATATGACTTTTTCAACATACTATAATATGACTTTTTTAACATACTATACTATTTTTTTTAACATACTATAGTATGACTTTTTCAACATACTATAATATGATGTTTTTAACCTTCTATAATATGACTGTTTTAACATACTATCATATGACTTTTTTAACATACTACAATAAGACTTTTTTAACATACTATAATATGACTTTTAACATACTATACTATGACTTTTTTAACATACTATAATATGACTTTTTTCGACATTATATACTATGACTTTTTTAACATACTACAATAAGACTTTTTTAACATACTATACTATGACTTTTTTCAACATTCTATAATATGACTTTTTTCGACATACTATAGTATGACTTTTTTAACATACTATAATATGACTTTTTTAAGATACTATAATATGACTTTTTTAACATACTATGATATGACTTTTTCAACATACTATACTATGACTTTTTTAACATACTACAATAAGACTTTTTTAACATACTATAATATGACTTTTTTAACATACTATAATATGACTTTTTTAACATACTATAATATGACTTTTTTAACATACTATAATATGACTTTTTCAACATACTATAATATGACTTTTTTCGACATACTATCATATGACTTTTTCAACATACTATAATATGACTTTTTTAAGATACTATAATATGACTTTTTTAACATACTATAGTATTACTTTTTTCAACATACTATAATATGACGTTTTTTAACATTCTATAATATTACTTTTTTAGACATACTATAGTATGACTTTTTTCGACATTATATACTATGACTTTTTTAACATACTATACTATGACTTTTTTAACATACTATAATATGACTTTTAACATACTATACTATGACTTTTTTAACATACTATAATATAACTTTTTTCAACATACTATACTATGACTTTTTTAACATACTATAATATGACTTTTAACATACTATACTATGACTTTTTTAACATACTACAATAAGACTTTTTTAACATACTATAATATGACTTTTTTCGACATACTATCATATGACTTTTTTAACATACTATAATATGACTTTTTTAACATACTATAGTATGACTTTTTTCAACATACTATAATATGACGTTTTTTAACATACTATAATATGACTTTTTTAACATACTATGACTTTTTCGACATGCTATACTATGACTTTTTTAACATACTATAGTATTACTTTTTTCAACATACTATAATATGACGTTTTTTAACATTCTATAATATGACTTTTTTAACATACTATACTATGACTTTTTTCGACATACTATCATATGACTTTTTTAACATACTATAATATGACTTTTTTAACATACTATAATATGACTTTTTTCGACATACTATCATATGACTTTTTTAACATACTATAATATGACTTTTTTAACATACTATAATATGACTTTTTTCAACATACTATAATATGACTTTTTTAACATACTATAATATGACTTTTTTAACATACTATATTCTTTTTTTCAACATACTATAATATGACTTTTTTAACATACTATAATATGACTTTTTTAACATACTATAATATGACTTTTTTCAACATACTATAATATGACGTTTTTTAACATTCTATAATATTACTTTTTTCGACATACTATAGTATGACTTTTTTCGACATACTATAATATGACTTTTTTAACATACTATAATATGACTTTTTTAACATACTATAATGTGACTTTTTCAACATACTATACTATGACTTTTTTAACATACTATAATATGACTTTTTTAACATACTATACTATGACTTTTTTCGACATACTATAATATGACTTTTTTAACATACTATAATATGACTTTTTTAACATACTATAATATGACTTTTTCAACATACTATACTATGACTTTTTTAACATACTATAATATGACTTTTTTAACATACTATATTCTTTTTTTCAACATACTATAATATGACTTTTTTAACATTCTATAATATTACTTTTTTCAACATACTATAATATGACTTTTTTAACATTATATACTATGACTTTTTTAACATACTATAATATGACTTTTTTAACATACTATAATATGACTTTTTTCAACATACTATAATATGACTTTTTTAACATACTATAATATGACTTTTTTAACATACTATACTATGACTTTTTTAACATACTATAATATGACTTTTAACATACTATACTATGACTTTTTTAACATACTATAATATGACTTTTTTAACATACTATAATATGACTTTTTTAACATACTATACTATGACTTTTTTAACATACTATAATATGACTTTTTTAACATATATCATATGACTTTTTTAACATACTATAATATGACTTTTTTAACATACTATAATATGACTTTTTTCAACATACTATAATATGACTTTTTAACATTCTATAATATTACTTTTTTCGACATACTATAATATGACTTTTTTAAGATACTATACTATGACTTTTTTAACATACTATAATATGACTTTTTTCGACATTATATACTGACTTTTTTAACATACTATAGTATTACTTTTTTCAACATACTATAATATGATGTTTTTAACCTTCTATAATATGACTGTTTTCGACATACTATCATATGACTTTTTTAACATACTATAATATGACTTTTTTCGACATTATATACTATGACTTTTTTAACATACTATAATATTACTTTTTCAACATACTATAATATGACTTTTTTAACATACTATAATATTACTTTTTTTAACATACTATGACTTTTTCGACATGCTATACTATGACGTTTTTTAACATTCTATAATATTACTTTTTTCGACATACTATAGTATGACTTTTTTCGACATACTATAATATGACTTTTTTAACATACTATAATATGACTTTTTTAACATACTATAATATGACTTTTTTAACATACTATAATGTGACTTTTTCAACATACTATACTATGACTTTTTTAACATAATATAATATGACTTTCTTAACATACTATACTATGACTTTTTTAACATACTATAATATGACTTTTTTCGACATTATATACTGACTTTTTTAACATACTATAGTATTACTTTTTTCAACATACTATAATATGATGTTTTTTAACCTTCTATAATATGACTGTTTTAACATACTATCATATGACTTTTTTAACATACTATAGTATGACTTTTTTCGACATTATATACTATGACTTTTTTAACATACTATAATATGACTTTTTTAACATACTATACTATGACTTTTTTAACATACTATAATATTACTTTTTTTAACATACTATGACTTTTTCGACATGCTATACTATGACTTTTTTAACATACTATAGTATTACTTTTTTCAACATACTATAATATTACTTTTTTAACATACTATAATATGACTTTTTTAACATACTATAATATGACTTTTTTAACATACTATAATATGACTTTTTCAACATACTATAATATTACTTTTTTAACATAATATAATATGACTTTTTAACATACTATACTATGACTTTTTTAACATACTATACTATGACTTTTTATAACATACTATACTATGACTTTCTTAACATACTATACTATGACTTTTTATACATACTATACTATGACTTTTTTAACATTCTATAATATTACTTTTTTCGACATACTATAGTATGACTTTTTTAACATTCTATAATATTACTTTTTTCGACATACTATAATATGACTTTTTTAAGATACTATAATATGACTTTTTTAACATACTATAATATGACTTTTTTCGACATTATATACTGACTTTTTTAACATACTATAGTATGACTTTTTTCGACATTATATACTATGACTTTTTTAACATACTATAATATGACTTTTTTCAACATGCTATACTATGACTTTTTTAACATACTATACTATGACTTTTTTCAACATACTATAATATGACTTTTTTTAACATTCTATAATATTACTTTTTTAACATACTATAGTATGACTTTTTTAACATTCTATAATATTACTTTTTTAACATACTATAATATGACTTTTTTCAACATACTATACTATGACTTTTTTAACATACTATAATATGACTTTTTTCGACATACTATCACATGACTTTTTTAACATACTATAATATGACTTTTTTCGACATTATATACTGACTTTTTTAACATACTATAGTATGACTTTTTTCGACATTATATACTATGACTTTTTTAACATACTATACATGACTTTTTTAACATACTACAATAAGACTTTTTTAACATACTATAATATGACTTTTTTCAACATACTATACTATGACTTTTTTAACATACTATACTATGACTTTTTTCGACATACTATCATATGACTTTTTTAACATACTATAATATGACTTTTTTCAACATACTATAATATGACTTTTTTAACATACTATAATATGACTTTTTTAACATACTATACTATGACTTTTTTAACATACTATACTATGACTTTTTTAACAAACTGTAGAATGACTTTTTTCAACATACTATAATATGACTTTTTTAACATACTATAATATGACTTTTTTAACATACTATAATATTACTTTTTTTTTAACATACTATTACTTTTTTTTAACATACTATGACTTTTTCGACATGCTATACTATGACTTTTTTAACATACTATAATATGACTTTTAACATTCTATAATATGACTTTTTTAACATTCTATAATATTACTTTTTTCGACATACTATAATATGACTTTTTTAACATACTATAGTATTACTTTTTTCAACATACTATAATATGACGTTTTTTAACATTCTATAATATTACTTTTTTCGACATACTATAGTATGACTTTTTTAACATTCTATAATATTACTTTTTTCAACATACTATAATATGACTTTTTTAACATACTATAATATGACTTTTAACATACTATACTATGACTTTTTTAACATACTATACTATGACTTTTTTAACATACTATACTATGACTTTTTTCGACATACTATCATATGACTTTTTTAACATACTATAATATGACTTTTTTAACATACTATAATATGACTTTTTTAACATACTATAATATTACTTTTTTTAACATACTATGACTTTTTCGACATGCTATACTATGACTTTTTTAACATACTATAGTATTACTTTTTTCAACATACTATAATATGACGTTTTTTAACATTCTATAATATTACTTTTTTCGACATACTATAGTATGACTTTTTTTGATATACTATAATATGACTTTTTTAACATACTATAATATGACTTTTTTAACATACTATAATATGACTTTTTAACATACTATAATATGACTTTTTTAACATACTACAATAAGACTTTTTAACATACTATAATATGACTTTTTACTAACATACTAACATACTATACTATAACTTTTTATAACATACTATACTATGACTTTTTATAACATACTATACTATGACTTTTAACATACTATACTATGACTTTTTTCAACATACTATACTATCACTTTTTTAACATTCTATAATATGACTTTTTTCGACATTATATACTGACTTTTTTAACATACTATAATATGACTTTTTTCAACATACTATAATATGACGTTTTTTAACATTCTATAATATGACTTTTTTAACATACTATAATATGACTTTTTTAACTTACTGTAATATGACTTTTTTCGACATTATATACTATGACTTTTTTAACATACTATAGTATTACTTTTTTCAACATACTATAATATGACTTTTTTAACATACTATAATATTACTTTTTTTAACATACTATGACTTTTTCAACATACTATAATATTACTTTTTTTTAACATACTATGACTTTTTCGACATGCTATACTATGACTTTTTTAACATACTATAGTATTACTTTTTTCAACATACTATAATATGACGTTTTTTAACATTCTATAATATTACTTTTTTCGACATACTATAGTATGACTTTTTTCGACATACTATAATATGACTTTTTTAACATACTATAATATGACTTTTTTAACATACTATACTATGACTTTTTTAACATACTATAATATGACTTTCTTAACATACTATACTATGACTTTTTCAACATACTATACTATGAGTTTTTATAACATACTATACTATGATGTTTTTTAACATTCTATAATATTACTTTTTTCGACATACTATAGTATGACGTTTTTTAACATTCTATAATATTACTTTTTTCGACATACTATAGTATGACTTTTTTAAGATACTATACTATGACTTTTTTAACATACTATAATATGACTTTTTTCAACATACTATAATATGACTTTTTTAACATACTACAATAAGACTTTTTTAACATACTATAATATGACTTTTAACATACTATACTATGACTTTTTTAACATACTATACTATGACTTTTTTCGACATACTATCATATGACTTTTTTAACATACTATAATATTACTTTTTCAACATACTATAATATGACTTTTTTAACATACTATAATATTACTTTTTTTTAACATACTATGACTTTTTCGACATGCTATACTATGACTTTTTTAACATACTATAGTATTACTTTTTTCAACATACTATAATATGACGTTTTTTAACATTCTATAATATGACTTTTTTCGACATACTATAATATGAGTTTTTTAAGATACTATACTATGACTTTTTTAACATACTATAATATGACTTTTTTCGACATTATATACTGACTTTTTTCAACATACTATAATATGACTTTTTTAACTTACTGTAATATGACTTTTTTCGACATTATATACTATGACTTTTTTAACATACTATAACATTACTTTTTTAACATACTATAATATGACTTTTTTAACATACTATAGTATTACTTTTTTCAACATACTATAATATGACGTTTTTTAACATTCTATAATATTACTTTTTTAACATACTATAATATGACTTTCTTAACATACTATACTATGACTTTTTTAACATACTATAATATGACTTTCTTAACATACTACAATAAGAATTTTTTAACATTCTATAATACTACTTTTTTCGACATACTATAATATGACTTTTTTAAGATACTATAATATGACTTTTTTCGACATTATATACTATGACTTTTTTAACATACTATACCATGACTTTTTTCAACATACTATAATATGACTTTTTTAACATACTATAATATGACTTTTTTAACATACTATAGTATGACTTTTTTCAACATACTATAATATGACTTTTTTAACATACTATAATATGACTTTTTTCGACATACTATCATATGACTTTTTTAACATACTATACTATGACTTTTTATAACATACTATACTATGACGTTTTTTAACATACTATAATATGACTTTTTTCGACATTATATACTTTTACTTTTTTAACATACTATACTATGACTTTTTTCAACATACTATAATATGACTTTTTTTAACATTCTATAATATTACTTTTTTCGACATACTATAATATGACTTTTTTAACATACTATAGTATGACTTTTTTAACATTCTATAATATTACTTTTTTCGACATACTATAATATGACTTTTTCAACATACTATACTATGACTTTTTTAACATACTATAATATGACTTTTTTCGACATTATATACTGACTTTTTTAACATACTATAGTATGATTTTTTTCGACATTATATACTGACTTTTTTAACATACTATACTATGACTTTTTTAACATACTATAATATGACTTTCTTAACATACTATACTATGACTTTTTTAACATACTACAATAAGACTTTTTTAACATACTATAATATGACTTTTTCAACATACTATACTATGACTTTTTTAACATACTATAATATGACTTTTTTAACATACTATACTATGACTTTTTTCGACATACTATCATATGACTTTTTTAACATACTATAATATTACTTTTTTAACATACTATAATATGACTTTTTTAACATACTATAATATGACTTTTTTCAACATGCTATACTATGACTTTTTTAACATACTATAATATGACTTTTTTCAACATACTATACTATGACTTTTTTAACATACTATACTATGACTTTTTTAACATACTATAATATGACTTTTTTCGACATTATATACTATGACTTTTTTAACATACTATAGTATTACTTTTTTCAACATACTATAATATGACGTTTTTTAACATTCTATAATATTACTTTTTTCGACATACTATAGTATGACTTTTTTAACATTCTATAATATTACTTTTTTCAACATACTATAATATGACTTTTTTAACATACTATAATATGACTTTTTTAACATACTATAATATTACTTTTTTAACATACTATAATATGACTTTTTTAACATACTATAATATGACTTTTTTAACATACTATAATATGACTTTTTACTATACATGACTTTTTTAACATACTATATACTATAATATGACTTTTTTACGACATACTATAATATGACTTTTTTAACATACTATAATATGACTTTTTTAACATACTATAATATGACTTTTTTAACATACTATAATATTACTTTTTTTAACATACTATGACTTTTTTTAACATACTATAATATGACTTTTTTAACATACTATAATATGACTTTTTTAACATACTATAATATGACTTTTTTAACATACTATAATATGACTTTTCGACATACTATAGTATGACTTTTTTAACATACTATAATATGACTTTTTTAACATACTATAATATGACTTTTTTAACATACTATAATATGACTTTTGTAACATACTATACTATGACTTTTTTAACATACTATAATATGACTTTTTAACATACTATAATATGACTTTTTTAACATACTATAATATGACTTTTGTAACATGCTATACTATGACTTTTTTAACATACTATAATATGACTTTTTTAACATACTATAATATGACTTTTTTCAACATACTATAATATGACTTTTTTAACATACTATAATATGACTTTTTTCGACATACTATACTATGACTTTTTTAACATACTATAATATGACTTTTTTAACATACTATAATATGACGTTTTTTAACATTCTATAATATGACTGTTTTAACATACTATAATATGACTTTTTTAACATACTATAATGACTTTTTTTGACATTATATACTATGACTTTTTTAACATACTATAGTATTACTTTTTCAACATACTATAATATGACTTTTTTAACATACTATAATATTACTTTTTTAACATACTATAAACATATATAATATTTTTTTTTAACATACTATGACTTTTTCGACATGCTATACTATGACTTTTTTAACATACTATAGTATTACTTTTTTCAACATACTATAATATGACGTTTTTTAACATTCTATAATATTACTTTTTTAACATACTATACTATGACTTTTTTCGACATACTATAATATGACTTTTTTAACATACTATAATATGACTTTTTTAACATACTATAATATGACTTTTTTAACATACTATAATATGACTTTTGTAACATACTATACTATGACTTTTTTAACATACTATACTATGACTTTTTTAACATACTATACTATGACTTTTTTAACATTCTATAATATTACTTTTTTAACATACTATAATATGACTTTTTTAACATTCTATAATATTACTTTTTTAACATACTATAATATGACTTTTTTAAGATACTATACTATGACTTTTTTAACATACTATAATATGACTTTTTTCAACATACTATACTATGACTTTTTTAACATACTATAATATGACTTTTTTAACATACTATACTATGACTTTTTTAACATACTATACTATGACTTTTTTCGACATACTATAATATGACTTTTTTAACATACTATAATATTACTTTTTTCAACATACTATAATATGACTTTTTTAACATACTATAATATTACTTTTTTTAACATACTATACTATGCTATACTATGACTTTTTTAACATACTATAATATGACTTTTTTTAACATACTATAATATTACTTTTTTAACATAACATTCTATAATATTACTTTTTTAACATACTATAATATGACTTTTTTAACATACTATACTATGACTTTTTTAACATACTATAATATGACTTTTTTAACATACTATAATATGACTTTTTTAACATACTATAATATGACTTTTTTAACATACTATACTATGACTTTTTTAACATACTATAATATTACTTTTTCAACATACTATACTATGACTTTTTTAACATACTATAGTATGACTTTTTTCAACATACTATAATATGACTTTTTTAACATACTATAATATGACTTTTTTAACATACTATAATATGACTTTTTTAACATACTATATTCTTTTTTTCAACATACTATAATATGACTTTTTTAACATACTATAATATGACTTTTTTAACATACTATAATATGACTTTTTAACATACTATAATATGACTTTTTTAACATACTATAATATGACTTTTTTCGACATGCTATACTATGACTTTTTTAACATACTATAATATGACTTTTTTCAACATACTATAATATGACTTTTTTTAACATACTATAATATGACTTTTTTAACATACTATAATATGACTTTTTTCAACATACTATAATATGACTTTTTTAACATACTATAATATGACTTTTTCAACATACTATAGTATGACTTTTTTTAACATACTATACTATGACTTTTTATAACATACTATAATATGACTTTTTTAACATACTATAATATGACTTTTTTCAACATACTATACTATGACTTTTTTAACATACTATAATATGACTTTTTTAACATACTATAATATGACTTTTTTCAACATACTATAATATTACTTTTTTCAACATACTATAATATGACTTTTTTAACATACTATAATATGACTTTTTTAACATACTATAATATTACTTTTTCAACATACTATAATATGACTTTTTTAAGATACTATACTATGACTTTTTTAACATACTATAATATGACTTTTTCGACATTATATACTGACTTTTTTTAACATACTATAGTATGACTTTTTTCACATTATATACTGACTTTTTTAACATACTATAATATGACTTTTTTAACATACTATAATATGACTTTCTTAACATACTATACTATGACTTTTTTAACATACTACAATAAGACTTTTTTAACATACTATACTATGACTTTTTTCAACATACTATATTATGACTTTTTTAACATACTATAATATGACTTTTTTAACATACTATACTATGACTTTTTTCAACATACTATAATATGACTTTTTTAACATACTATAATATGACTTTTTCAACATACTATAATATTACTTTTTTAACATACTATAATATTACTTTTTTCGACATACTATACTATGACTTTTTTAACATACTATATATGACTTTTTTAACATACTATACTATGACTTTTTATAACATACTATACTATGACTTTTTTAACATTCTATAATATGACTTTTTTCGACATACTATAGTATGACTTTTTTAACATACTATAGTATTACTTTTTTTCAACATACTATAATATGACTTTTTTAACATTCTATAATATTACTTTTTTAACATACTATAGTATGACTTTTTTAACATTCTATAATATTACTTTTTTCAACATACTATAATATGACTTTTTTAAGATACTATACTATGACTTTTTTAACATACTATAATATGACTTTTTTCGACATTATATACTATGACTTTTTTAACATACTATAGTATTACTTTTTTCAACATACTATAATATGACTTTTTTAACATACTATACTATGACTTTTTTAACATACTATAATATGACTTTTTAACATACTATACTATGACTTTTTTAACATACTACAATAAGACTTTTTTAACATACTATAATATGACTTTTTTCGACATACTATCATATGACTTTTTTAACATACTATAGTATTACTTTTTTCAACATACTATAATATGACTTTTTTAACATACTATAATATTACTTTTTTTTAACATACTATGACTTTTTCGACATGCTATACTATGACTTTTTTTAACATACTATAGTATTACTTTTTTCAACATACTATAATATGACGTTTTTTAACATTCTATAATATTACTTTTTTCGACATACTATAGTATGACTTTTTTCAACATACTATAATATGACTTTTGTAACATACTATACTATGACTTTTTAACATACTATAATATGACTTTTTTAACATAATATAATATGACTTTTTTAACATACTATACTATGACTTTTTAACATACTACAATAAGAATTTTTTAACATACTATAATATGACTTTTTCAACATACTATACTATGAGTTTTTATAACATACTATACTATGACTTTTTTCAACATACTATAATATGACTTTTTTAACATACTATAATATGACTTTTTTAACATTCTATAATATGACTGTTTTAACATACTATAATATGACTTTTTTAACATACTGTAATATGACTTTTTCGATACTATGACTTTTTTAACATACTATAATAGTACTTTTTTAACATACTATAATATGACTTTTTTAACATACTATAATATTACTTTTTTCAACATACTATACTATGACTTTTTCAACATACTATAATATTACTTTTTTTAACATACTATGACTTTTTTTTCAACATACTATACTATGACTTTTTTAACATACTATAGTATTACTTTTTTAACATACTATAATATGACTTTTTTAACATACTATAATATGACTTTTTTAACATACTATAATATGACTTTTTTCGACATACTATACTGTGACTTTTTTAACATACTATAATATTACTTTTTTCAACATACTATAATATGACTTTTTTAACATACTATAATATGACTTTTAACATACTATACTATGACTTTTTTAACATACTATACTATGACTTTTTTAACATACTATAATATGACTTTTTTAACATACTATAATATTACTTTTTTATATATACTATGACTTTTCGACATACTATACTATGACTTTTTTAACATACTATAATATTACTTTTTCAACATACTATAGTATGACTTTTTTAACATACTATAATATGACTTTCTTAACATACTATAATGACTTTTTTCGACATTATATACTATGACTTTTTTAACATACTATAATATTACTTTTTCAACATACTATAGTATGACTTTTTTAACATACTATAGTATGACGTTTTTTAACATTCTATAATATTACTTTTTTAACATACTATAATATGACTTTTTAACATACTATAATGTGACTTTTTCAACATACTATAATATGACTTTTTAACATACTACAATAAGAATTTTTTAACATTCTATAATATTACT